>NW_015173139.1:875859-917361 GCF_001447785.1 Gekko japonicus
AAAAGACACTAATGCTAGGGAAAGTTGAAGGCAGCAGGAAAAGAGGAAGACCCAACATGAGATGGATTGACTTAATAAAGGAAGCCATGGCCCTCCATTTGCAAGACCTGAGCAAGGATGTTAATGACAGTACTTTGTGGAGGTCATTAATTAAGTCACTGGAAAAGACACTAATGCTAGGGAAAGTTGAAGGCAGCAGGAAAAGAGGAAGACCCAACATGAGATGGATTGACTTAATAAAGGAAGCCATGGCCCTCCATTTGCAAGAACTGAGCAAGGATGTTAATGACAGTACTTTGTGGAGGTCATTAATTCATAGGATCACAATAAATTGGAAGCAACTTGACAGTACACACACACACACTCAGCTCAGTGGCAGAGCATCTGCTTGGTATGCAGGTCCCACATTTAATCCCTGGAATCTCTCGTTAAAGAATCTGACAGTAGGTGATGTGAAATACCTCTACCTGAGACCCTGGAGACTTGCTGCCAGTCTGAGTAGACAATACTGACTGTGATAGGTTTAATTTAGTATAAGGCAGCTTTATGTGTGTTCATGTCTTCTTGCTTAACTTCAGCTAAGTTGCTGTAGCATGTGCTTTCAAACCATAACATGGGATCCTTCAACCTTCCATAAGGATGTAGTCACACCCCAAGTGAGTACAACTGGAATGGCCAACTTAAGAGGCTGAGGTAGTCCATAAGCAAAATACTTGCCCTCCTATATTCAGATAACTCCATTTGTGCTCTCATTTGTCCTCCCAAATCCCAGGGGCAGGATGGTTCTATTAGGGACCATACAAGAATGCTACCATGGTGGGTGGGGTCTGCAACATGATACAGTGGACATCTAATCACTTCCCACAGTGAGAGCTTGTCACAGATGCTAGTACAATCACTAATCCACCCTTCCTGCAGATTATCTGAGAGTCAAAAGGCAGTAAAGTGTGTGGAGCAGGCCATGCAGTAGGTCTGTTTTGGTGGGCTCTTACCCATTCATCACCCAGGCAGTGGCTCAAACCTGTGAGGTGCTGGTGCCAGTCATGAGAATGGACTATTTACATTTTCCCCACAGATGGCCAAAGGAGCTTTTTGCCTAATTATCTGCCTTTTACTCCACATTAAGCAACTAAATATTCGTTAGCTTTCACAACATTGCACCTCATATAGTTTTCTCTGACCCGTAAGCAAGGAACTTGGCACGCATGGATCATTCTGGATTCTGGAATATGCTTGTTCCCGAATCAATCCTATTAGGAAGATGGCCCAATTAAGGGTAATACCTTTTTCCTGGAAAGCTTCCCTTCCTTTAACAACTGATTATCAGACGAAATTTTAGTAGGTTAAGCTTTCCCTATTGTGATAGATCCAAATTAGATGAAGCACTGAGTGCAGAATTTCTTCCTGACAGAGGAGCCCTGCCAGAGGGTAGGCATCAACCCCAGGCCCTCCGAATTCCAGATCAACAATTTTCTCCTTTTTAGCACTCAGCAAATGACAATTTACAGGAAATCTTGCTCATATTCAATTCTAACTTGCCCCACCATGAGGGCTCAGCCTGAGTAACAATAACAACACTCCCTAAAGTTAGACTAGCCATTTAATTTTACCAGGAAAGTTCTCAGTAGGCCACTGACCTGGAGGGCCAGTAGTAGCCAGGAGGAAAGAGAGCTGTTGGCCAGGCCAGAACTAAGTGGCCTCAGCAGTGCTGACTCCCTGACACAATGGCCGCTCACCTTGGCTTGTCCGTGGGCCATCTGAACTTTGCAATCCAACCTTGCCCAAATCTCTTGACTGGGACAGTTGCTCAATGCAAAGAATTTATGGAGTAAAGAACAGTAGTGTGGATGGCTGCTGTTGCTCCAGTTGTAATGCCAGGGCAACAATGCAAGGCAGTCTCCTGGGCCAGTATCTTTGAACAGCAGAGAACAAGATGCAGTCATAAATTAGAAGAGCCCTTCTCACATCTTTCCCATTCCCTGCCTCTTTTGTCTCATGCTTGTTGACATTCTCTATCTCATCCTCCCTGAGATGGTAAACTTGTCTCTGGGCTCTACCATTTCATTCTCCACATGGGGATTCACAAAACTGAATGCTTTCCCATATTTAAAAAAGAACTCCACATAACAAACAAGTTGTCAGGGGGAGAGTTCTAACCTAGTCATCACTATCCCATGCTTGTTTTCTGTGTGAGGGATTGTTTTTGTATGGAGGAGCATTCAGTTAAGTGAGACCACATCTACAGCCTGAAATGGCAGCCCTGTCACAGGTTTACCTGGTGGACTGTTTTCTATGTCACATTTGCTTTCGTGCACCTCCTTGATGACCCAGAACCACCACCACCCCAAGTCAAAGCACATGATGCTACTTTATGTACTGAGTCAGATCACTGGCCTATCAAGGCCAATATCGTCTAAGTATTCATGACATACAGGTCCATTGCCTGAACAGTGATGATGCAGATAAATTTAGTGGATAGTGACTGAGACATTTTTAGCTAGGAAGAAGATAATTAGCTCCAAACTATGGAGATAGCTACTAACTAAGTAATAGGAAGTTTTATATGCTATTAAAGGGGTCCAAACCGGTGGTAACTGACTAGGAGAGAGATCTTGGAGTCGTGGTAGATAGTCACTGAAGATGTCGATACAACGTGTCACTGTGATAAAGAAGGCAAATGCTATGCTGGGGATTGGTAGGAAGGGGATTGAAAACAAATCAGGCAGTATCATAATGCCCCTGTATAAATCTATGGTGCAGCCTCATTTGCAATATTCTGTGCAGATCTGGTCACTGTACCTCAAAAAGATATTATAGCATTGGAAACGGTGCAGAAAAGGGCAATTAAAATGATTAAGGGGATGGAACACCTTCCCTGTAAAGAAAAATTAAAGAGCTGGGGCTCTTGAGCTTTGAGAAATGATGATTGGGGTTTACAAAATAAGAAACGATAAGAGGTTTACAAAATTATGCATGGTATAGAGAAGGTAGAGAAAGAAGTATGCTTCTCCCTTTCTCACAATACAAAGAACTCGTGGGCACTCAATGAAATTAATGAGCAGTAGGCTTAGAACAGATAGAAGGAAGTAATTCTTCACCCAAAGAGTAATTAACATGTGGAATTCACTTCTACAAGAAGTGGTGGCAGCTACATGCATAGACAGCTTCAAATAAACAAAAAAAATTCCTGTGGCAGTGAATTCCACATGGTAATTCACCCAAAGAGTTATTAACACATGGAATTCACTGCCACGGGAAGTAAGCACAGACCATTTCAAGAGAGGACTGGATAAACATATGGAGAAGAGATTTATCAATGGCTGCTAACCACAAGTATAGATGGAACACTATGTCTGGGGCAGTGATGCTCTGTATTCTTGATGCTTGGGGGGCAGCAGTAGGAAGGCTTCTGAAGTTGTAGCCCTGCTCGTGAGCCTTCTGATGGCACCTGGGTTTTGGCCACTGTGTGACACAGAGTGTTGGACTGGATGGGCCATTGGACTGATCCAACATGGCTTCTCTGATATCTTCTTAGTGCATTTTACTCTGCTCAGACTTTCCTGCACCCCTAGTGGCTGCTGTCAGAACTGCATTAAAAGTTGGAAAGGCATTCCGCTGGATGCGGCATGATGCCAGTTTCAGGGACCCTCCAACTGAACTGGGCCCCCTGCATTTTGTCCCCCCAGTCCCCTCCTGTTGGCAGCCCTGGAATCATAACTCTTTTCACATAGGAAATGCTTAGGAAATTCTTATGCTTATGATGGCAATGGTTTGTTGATGCAGGCAACCAGAATGTTGCGAGTCAGTCAGCTACCTCCTCCTCTGAGGAGTCAAGCCCTGCACCTGTGGAATGCCTGCCTGGATGGCTGGATTTAGAGCCAGAGTCAGCAAAAGATGCAGCAGATGAAGGAAATGGGACACAAGGCAGACTGCCACTCTCCACCTGGATCTCCTGAGCAAGAAGAAGACAGAACACTTGACAGCTGTGGAAAGGCTTAAGAGTGCCAGGTTGATTACACAAAGGTGATCAGCACTAAGTGATGACAGAGTTGTTGCAGGAATTGTGGCAAGCTAGTGAAGAAGTAACACCTGTAGGCCATTAGGCTAATAAAAGGGAACACCGACCAGCAGTTGGCAACCTCACTATCACCCCAGCTGTGAGCTGTTTACACAGCAAACAGACTTCTGCCTTGCCTGACCTTGATGCTTTATAATTCTGTTCACTAACTTGTGTTTGTTTCTCAGTTTAGCTACACAGACCTGGCCGGTTGTGTTGAATCCCCAGCCTTGATTCTGAATTCCTGCCTTCCCTGTTTTTCTCCAGACCTGTAGATGGAACTCTTGGCTCTCTGACTCTGTACCAGTGAGTGGCCTTACTCTTTTCTTTTGCTCCAATTATTGTGTTTGCATTGATGGCTCCCGGAGTTCCTGGGTAGAGCAGAAAGTGTCAGGCTCCTCCTGAACATGACATTTGTTTGTAGTTTCAACTGTGTTGTTGTATACCTAAGGCTCCTGGGTGGTCAGTACCAGGTCTGCCCTTGAATGCAGCACAGAAGCTGATTCCTTTTAGTTGTCAAAATCCCAAGGCATGAATAGAAGAAGAAGAAGAAGAGAAGAGATTGGATTTATACCCCGCCCTTCACTTGGAGTCTCAGAGCGGCTTACAAACTCCTTTCCCTTCCCCTCCTCACAACAGACACCCTGTGAGGTGGGTGGGGCTGAGCGAACTCTGACACAAACTGCTCTTTCAGGAACAGCTGTGCCAGAGCTTGTGACTGACCCAAGGGCACATCAGCAGGTGCAAGTGGAGGAATGGGGAATCAAACCCGGTTCTCCCAGATTAGAGTCCACACACTTAACCACTACACCAAACTGGCTCTATACCATGAAAGCATTCGGACAAAAATACTAGACTGATGTATTTGTGCAGCCTTAGTATAACAGAATTTGGGAACTTTGAAGAGGAGCACCAGTTTTAGAATACAACAATACAAAAGAAATCAGCCACTTGTAGATGTCTCATGCATAATGCCTTAGGAGACCAATCATACCAGTTTGATGTGTTGGTTCATGAAACCACAGGTCAGTATTCTGGTCATGGTGACCAGTCTTGCAAATGCTCCACCATGTGCCTGCCCCATTCTGGCTCAGTACAGACTCACATTTCAGCAGTTTCCCCAGACAATAAAGAACTCTGTTCTTGAAACATATAGGGGCATACACAGGACAGGTGTCCCCACCAACAGTAAAAGAAAAAGACACACTAAGGAACAGGTCCTAAAACTAGACAATGCAAAAGTAAAGCAGAGGTCTGCAAAGCATTATATTTGTATTACCAGTATAAAACCAACAATGCTGCAGGTATGCAGAATAATAAAATGTTAGTAGATAAAAATGTAAACAGATCCAAATAATGTGACTCAGAATAGATGCTCATTGCATGTCTTCATTAGATTTATATTAAAAGATTTATGTGAGGATTTTCTGATCGAAGAGCATTCCAACATATCACAAACAAGGCTGGGAAACAGCTGCATATCCAGGGAAATCCGTCATCTGAGAAAATATAAAGCCAAGGAAAATTATTCAGCACATCACCAGTACAGGTTGGTATCTTCTAACAATTGGAATAACAGCTGCAGTTCTCTCAACTTCTACTACCAAGATCAGAACATGAATGAATATGCTACAGCCATATGACTCACCAACACTATTGCTATCATGTTTTATCACATCACCACCATGTCAAATTAATTATTTGGATTGGCCCTGAATATGAAACTTTAATAATAATAAATTTTAAAATCCCTTAACCAGAAATGCCTCCTGTGCAAGATCAGAAGACCCTATAATAGTGTAGAAAGCATCTAGAATGAAATTCCTGTACTCTTGTTTCTTCCACACACATCCCAACCACAAAGAGAGAGCTGAGGGTCAGCTAGTTCTATACACTTATTTTTCTTCCTCTTCATTACTTCCCCCCAAACCCTTGAGTTCATTATCATTGTGAGGTGGATTGTCATGTGAGGAGGACTAATCAGAGGTCGATTCGGGGGATCACGGGGGATCGCCGTTCCCCCGGGTGAGGTACGGGGGGCGGGGCATATGACAAAGCCCCGCCCCTTGCTTTCGGTCGCCCCGCTTCCGGCCCTCATTCAGCCAGGAGGAGGCAGGAGAAGAGGGAGGGTAAGTTGCTTCCTCCCTGCCTCTCCCCACCCCTGCCTGCCTGGGGCCAGGGAGGGCCTTGGCGGGGCTTCCTCGCACTCCCACCGGCCTTGCAGGTCCAGTGCCGGGCCCCTGATGGGGCTCGGCAGTGGAGCCGCAAGGCTGGCGGCGGCCAGGATCGTTGGAGGTGGGGGGGCTTGGCAGGGCTTCTCCACGCTCCCGCCGGCCTCTCAGCTCCACCGCCGAGCTTGACGGGTGCTCGGCGAGAGCTGAAACCAGGGCAGCCGCCAGAATTGTTGGAGGGAGGGAGTGAAAACAAAGTATAAATGCCTTGATTTTCTGTGTACTTTCCATAGCAATGTGGTCATCTGCCCCCATGCTTGGTTTATAGGTGTTTTGGTTTATAGCTGGTCTTGGTTTATAGCTGTTTTTTCTCCGTGGAATTGCCTACCAATGTTCCCTCTAAGCTGTGGAGTCTTGTGAGCAAAATTTCTACTTTGTGAGCCACTGGCATTAAAGCTGTGAGCGAGTGATTTGGCTACTGCATCAGTTAGTTTGCCTCTGGAGCCCTCCTTCCTGAGTGAAGAGAAAAATATGTGAGCCAGAGGCTTAAAAGCTGTGAGCTAGCTCACACTAACTCAGCTTAGAGGGAACACTCCTGGTAACTGGAATGTGAATAGCTACATATTTTGTACTTCATCTATTACCAAACAGCTTTCCTTTTTGGCACTCTGGTAGTAGTTCTTCACTGATGTGCTTGTTTTTGCTTTTCTCTCAAGAAACCAGTTACTGAAACTAGATAAAATTGTGTTGAACTTCTATCCTTTTTACCTGACATGGGTGGTTTGCTTGTTTTCCCCCACATGTGCCATCAGATAGGCTCGCCAGCTCTGAGTTGGCAATACCTTGGAGATTTTGGGGGTGGAGCCTGAGTGGTGGGTTTAGATTCAGAGGAATTAGCTGTGTTAGTCTGTTGCTGCAAAATAGTCCAAGAGTTCAAATAGCACCTTTAAGACTAACAAATAGCACCTTTAAGACTAACCTTTAAGACTAAGACTAACTGAGTGGTGGGTGTGGCTTTATGACACACTTCTGGTGATGGCAGGGGGTGTGACCTTATGACACACTTCCGGTGATGTCAGGGGGTGTGGCATATGCTAATGACTTATGCTAATGAGTTCCCCTAGCTCTTTTTCTACGAAACGACCCCTGGGACTGATGTTATCTTTTGAAGAGACTGAAGCAAAGTTTAGCCCCACTAAAGTACCTTTTTATGAATATCTTCAAGTCAGGCATGGAGTATGGAACATCTTAGGATCACACGAGGGAGACTTGCTAGTTAAACCAAAGCAAGAAAAAGGCCAGATGGCTAAAATTCATTAATGTGTCAAAGAAACAAATAGAACTCCTTGGACATATAAACTGAAATAGGGAAATGATCTCTCAGTTAATATTTAATTAGAAAGATAGGAGAAGCGACTTAGAGAAATATCTAAATGCTATGAATTTAGGGAATAGAGAAAACTGCCCTACTCTCCAGTAGCAATATCTTAAATCTTTGGAGGTTCTGCTCTGTATTGGAAATGTGCATAATATGAGAGCTCTGTGAATCATATGTGGTAGAAGTACAAACCAGTCAGGAAATTTTAGATGAGAGGGCATAACATACAAGAGATAATCAAATGCAACTTTGCTCTTTCACATGTGACCTACCCATTGGAAGATTTGTCTTAGCGATATAAAAAAAGTATAAGGAAGTTTAATTAAGAATATAATTATTGTAGTAAGACTAGCGATATCTCAAGTCTCAAAATAGTAAGCAGCTCCAGGTGAAAAGGATTGGTTAAACAGTGTATGGTGTGTAATGAACATGGGAAAACTTGCAACATATTAGTACATATGAGGGAGAAAGAATGGGTGTGGACTAAATTGCTAAAAAGTTGGTATCCTTTTATTACTTTCTGGAGTAAGTACTTGATTATTATTGGAATACAATTGTCATAAATGAAAGGGAAAGACCTGAGAGCATGTATATATGTGCATGACAGGACTTCAAATTAATCTCTTTCTTTGTCTGTTTTCTGTGTATGCATGTATTAATGTGATTTTGTACATTTGAATGAAATAAAAACTTTTTAAAAAGATTAAAGTAACTTTGCCATTGTTATCAGTTAGATGATGATGTTCTGCTGCTACCTAGTGGCTAGATCCTACATCACTATTCCATAAAGTTCTTTACAGTATGGAAAGCCTCCCTTCAGGCTTAGAGGATACACAAAATATTTTATTTTTATCTATATAATATCTCCTGTTCTTTCTTTAGGAACCCAGTCTGGCTTTCCTACCCATTGTCTCCTATCTGATCACTCATCAAATCCACACTTTTGTAGCTTTATCACTGACACAGGATTTGTGCTTCCAGATCAATTTCTGTGTGTCAGAAGTTTGCACAAACTGAAATAGATAAGGGTGTGTGAATCCCACTCCACTTACCCAAGTGACATCTCCAAAGAAGTCAAGGCTATAGAGATGCAGTTTGTCCTCTGCTTTAAACATGCAGCATTAACATTTTCCACCAGCCTACTCAATCAGTTTTTACAAAACCTGGAAAAGCAAAAAGCATGCATACCAGGGATTGTATTCAAAACCACAGACTTGGTCAATAGATCATTTTAAAAATTCTCATAAGTCTACATGCACCAGTTCCATTGCAGTTTTTATCACTGGAGAAGTTTTCTCTACGTTCGGTGATCTGAATTTTCATGAAGACATCATCATATCACCTTTGCTTTGCATGCAGAAGGTACCAGGTGTTAGAAGTGGAGGATTTTGTGCTGTCTCCTGTCTCAGACTTGAGAGATGGCACCAAAGAGTTTAGACAGATTTCCTTCCTGCTATCTGATCCTTTCCTTTGAAGTAGAATGCTACTCTTAGGGGAAATTTTCTCTGCTTCTGCTCTCTTACCTCTTCTCTCTCCCATTCACATAAAGAAGGTGCATGATCTCTCAATCTTGCACCATGGAGGCTGGACATATGTCCAGCATCCAACATCATCGTTAGTTAATCTATATCTCTTACCTGGACTCTCCAGCACATATTCCCTTTAATAAAAGTTGCTTATTAGTTTTAGAACTGGTTGCTAACTCTGTGTACTGATTTTGATAGACCAATGGTCTGACTCAGTATAAGGCTAATGCATACATTCTATCTGGTTTAGACTGATCTCTGCTTATCTGAATAATGTATCAGGTATGTTGTGCAAATATTGAAATGGAAGAAACTACAGAGGATAACATTTCTTCCCATTCTCATAATTCATAGCATCTATGTAATATTCCTTATCCATGTGTAGCTCCCTTCCTCTCATCCACCATGATAATTTCCTGTTATGGCCAAGTTGTAAGCTGAGTTTTCTAGTATAAGAAACGGGTAGCAAGTTCAGATAGCTAACTTTGTCAGCAGAACATGGGACAGCTCCCAGGGAAAGATGTTGCTTCCACAGGGATCTATATTTATCTGAGTACTTCACAGCCAAAATACATGATACATGAGTCAGGTCACAGGTGCCCAGTTTGACTTGTAGATACATGTATGATCAGGGAATTCCCCCCCTCCATGAGTTTTGCAGGCCCCCACTTGTCAGAGAATAATTGGCAATCCTGCTGATTGGTTAGGTCACCTGGTCAGTAGCACCAGTGGTTGGTTGAATTACATCATTGAGCCTACATCTGGTTGGCTAGCCAGAAAAACGTCAGCACAGGCTGCAAGGCATAAAGGAAAGATTCCTTATTCTAGTTTTGCCCTCTGCTTGCAATACTGACTTTGGGACACTCTTGACTTGGGGTGGGTCAAGTTGGCCAGACACTTGTTGTTTTGGACTTCGGAACTCTCTTGGACTCAGTCTTGTTAGGGTAATCTCTGGATTAGAGAACCATTGTTTGTAAGTATCTAAGTTAACTATCTCGCTTTATTATTTTTCTCCTCACTGTTCACTGCTCTTTTATTGTATATTCCTACACATTCTTTGAATAAATCACTTTAATTATATTTGGTGTATTCTTGAATTCTGGGGCTTCAATCTGAATCCAGTACTTTGGCCCAGGTTGGCTACAGCAGCCAAAGTAATTGGTGTTACCCTGATGTGTGTGGATTCACACTTCAGCCTTTTGTTTGTCTTGCAAAACAGTCACACCCCTAAAACGAGCTCCCTGTCTTTCAGGACATGGCAGAGGAAGGCCATGTATTTATGCATCACCCTCTTTTCTCCACCACAAAGTGCCAGAATATTTTTCTAATCCTTCTCTTTTTGTGTGTGTAAAGTGCTGTCAGCTCACAGACACAGATGATGACCCCATAGGGTTTTCAAGGCAAACCATAGGGTTTTCATGGCAAGAGCCGAACAGAAGTGGTTTGCCATTGCCTCCTTCTGCATAGCAACCCTGGACTTCCTCGGTGGTCTCTCATTCAAATTACTAACCAAGGCCAACCCTGCTTAGCTTCTGAGATCTGACAAGATCAAATTAGCCTGGGCCATCCATGTCAGGGCAGTCCCTCTTCTTACTCCCTTTAAATTCCACATGGTACTTGTCCTAGGCAACACAGCACCTTAATTTGATATCAGGAACTATTTCTTAATTTCTTCCTCTAGAACTATTACTGGTCTCGGTACAGTATGTTGTTTTGTGCATGCATTGCATTAGGCAGAGTCTTAAAACTGGCCTTTTAAAAAACGTTTTCATTAAACAAGCAATTTCTGGTAAAAATGTGGGTGAAACTCTTAAGTAAGTCATTGATTGTTTAAAAAGAAGTAGAAAGCTGTAGCAAAAATACATGATTACTTGGTTCATTGGCTGATCAAGATGGAATTACCCAGGGGTCATTTTGTAGAAAAAGAGCTAGGGGAACTCATTAGCATAACTCATTAGCATATGCCACACCCCCTGACATCAGGGGCCCAGCGGTGGACCTGCAAGGCCAGCGAGAGTGCGAGGAAGCCCCGCCAAGGCCCTCCCTGGCCCCAGGCAAGCAGGGGTGGGGAGAGGCAGAGAGGAAGCAACTTACCCTCCCTCTTCTCCTGCCTCCTCCTGGCTGAATGAGGACTGGAAGCGGGGTGGCTGGAAGCAGGGGGCGGGGCTTCATCGTGTGCCCCGCCCCCCACCCCTCACCCAGGGGAACTGCGATCCCCCGCGTTCCCCCCCCGAAATGACCTCTGGAATTACCAAGCAGGGGTCAAACATATAAGTTCTGAAAGCGTTTCATTCAAACCATTTCAAAGAGTCCAAGATTGCACTGACCATTTGGTTTTTACCCTACATTGGTCTGGAAATAGTTCTAGCCAACTGCAGGCATTAGAGACAGAAGAGAGGGAAAAACAGGCTATTGTTCTTGCATCTTTTAAAAACTAAGCTATCCCAAGTTGATAACAAAATTATATCTCCACATGTACAGGTCTCTTGACCAATAAGAACTAAGCAAGTCATAAATGGCTTCAGGCACTAGAGCCAAGCAATCATTTCCGTGCTAGATAACAAGGTTTATTAACATATGTACTGAAAATCCCAGGAGGGAAAATCAGTCTAGACAGAAAACCAGGAAGAGTACTACACAGAATACCAGAATATATTAATAGGGAGTCTGGTAAGGAGGAAAGCATGAGATCACTCACTGTATATGGCAGACAGCTGACTCCCAAAATGGTGTGTGAGGACTGTCAAAGGTGGTAGTCATGCCAAGCCGGTCAGGATCACCCTAGTAAGATTGTCCTTGCAGTTGCAGCAGGAGAGCTGAAACCTACTCCACCTCTCTTTAACCTTCCATTTTAGTCTGATTTACACATGGTGCTCATGGTAAGAAGATCTTACCCACGAGACATTACATGCACCCATATTCTCATTTAAACTGGGCCACTGTGCATGGAATCCCACTACACATACAATGCAAATTGCAGCACAATCTCTCTCCCTCACTCTCTCTCACACACAGAGCTGGTGTGATAATAAACCATGCCAAGTCTCTGAGGGTCCAATTTAAATGAGATGCTAGATATGTGTGCAATGTTGCAAGAGTGTGGCTACAATTCTCCCCTTCCTGGAAGGAAGCCCTATTGAATAAAATATGACTACTTCTGAGTATACCTAAGATTGCTCCCTAAACCCTTCTTGCCTCTTAGCATCACTTTTAAATCAGACCCTGGGAAAGCTGAAACCGTGTCAATGCCTCAAACACCAGCTTACTGAAATGTGACCATTTTATTGAGGACAATATATGCAGACCTAGGGGATGTGTTTTCCTGTGGTACTAAAGAACATAGAATCCACAAACTTGTTTGAAAAATCAATTTCTGCTTTTGATCTCATGGGCTGTCTTTTAAAAACAGCCCTTTTAGGTAAGCATCTAAAGGCCGATGAACCATATAAATATAACTGTAAAAGTTCTTTATAAATCATATAAATCAAGACTTCCCTGGCAGAACTGAAACATTACAAGGAAGACAGCCAAGGATATTGTCTGATATTTATGCAGCTCTAAATAACCACTTTTCAATTGTACAATATTTATGGCTTTCATCTTGTTCTGCTTAAGACAACTTTCAGCCTCTGGAGTCTCTTCCTGACAGACATTTAGTCATTTCTCAGAAACCTAATCTTGCTGTACAAGCAAGCAAACCTTTTGTAAGCATATGAAACTGAGTCAAGATTAGGACAAATTCTTGATTGTATCATTGCATAAACTAACAATGGAGGCTGGAGGAAGGGGGGGAAAGCCCCATTTATTGCCCTTGGTGGCATTATATAAAAATGGAGCAGTTCTATGTACAACACTCCAGCACTCATTTTACTCCAGGGAAATAATGACAAAAGGTAACACGGGGGGGGGGGGGAAAAAAACAAGGGGGGGGGGGGGGGAACAAGACCAGAAGAAATTGTCAATATAACTAATAGTAATGTGGCAATCACAGCAGGGGCAAAACCAGGCCAGCGCCAGATAAAGAAAGGGTGGCTACTTCCTATGGGACTCCCAAGATATGCAACAAAACATGACTTTGTAAATGAACCAAAAGAAAAGAAAATAGGTGTTTGGATGAGTTCTCAGTATGCTCCAAGAAGCACAGATTGTTGAGGACACTTGAGTATCAGTTAAAGAAAAAAAGGGGGGCTGGTCATGTTCAAGTCCATACAAACCTAAAGAGTCCTGAAGAAGGCAGTCTCGGGGGGGGGGGCAAATAGTTCTCCCTTTATATGATTACTCTCAGGTTACCAGTTTGTTCTTCTTCTTTAATGTTTTCCGATCCTGGCAGCAGATGGCAACAGAGCCTAACAAATAAAACCAACACCATGGCGCAAGCTCTCTCTCTCTCTCTCGCTCTCTCCCCCCTATTCATAACTCTGTTACTATCACCTAGTTTTCTTGGTTCTAAATTTAAAACCTCCCAGACATTATTGTCATTCTTCATGTGGAAAATGCTCCAACCCTCAGTTCTTCTTTTCTGTGCCATTTCCATGGACCTGAACTGTAGATGGAATTCGAAATGTGGCTGAACCAAATAACTGGTGCATTTCCTTTTTAGTTTCGGTCTCCTTTCCCAACAGTTCCTAAAATTAATTTAGAGATTTGAAATGAGGCATCGCCAATCTGAAGATGATACCCAGTTCTGCCAAATGATCCTTTTTCTGCATTAAGGTCCATGTGGAACTGAAATAAGGGTTCCACACAGTATTTAATAGACCACTAGGTCCAGTTCCATGCCCAAGAGACTCAAGGGGCTGCTTACGGTGACACAATTAGGAGGGCACCAACATGTGGTTTTGGCTGGGATTACTTATACCTGTTGTTGACTCTTGGATTTGACTTGGCATCTGCTGGTCCAAAGCAGTCCTTGCAGTGCTGCTTAGAGTGGCAAAATACCTTAATTGAGACCAGCATTCACTTTAACCACCTGGTAATGCCTACTCTTAAGGCAAGATTGTCATATTGAACTGGTTCTCTTTTTAAATTATTTTTTGTGTTTTGTGTGTGTATCTGCACTTGGAAGTCCTGTTTACCTCTGATGACTGATCCCTACTGGGGGCCTGGAGGGTATTCAGAGAGGTGGCTGAATAAAGTCTGCCTCTGTCCTCCTGACTTCATATTCTAAGGAAGTCTCCCATCCAAGTACTAACCACAGTTGTTCCTGCTTGGCTTCCAAGATCTGGCAAGATTGGGCTTGCCTGGGCTATCCAAGTCAGGGCAAACTGGTTAATTATCAGTGATTGTCATCTGATAATCCACCATATATTCAGTAGTGCCAAGAGGGAAATGGCCAGCCAGCAAAGAACAAGACATAACTAATTAGGATGGAAGGGAAAGGGTTTATTAGAGCTATAATAGCACTCTGACTGTCCACACAAGACAATCTTGTGCTGCAACTGTATTTTGCAACCCCTCCCCATATGCCACATATGTCTGGGGGGGGGACCTAGAAAAAATCCTCAGAAAATAGTGAAGACTAGTGTGTTGGTCCCAGTGGCATCTGAATTGTCAGTTTTAAAAAATTAATAAATGAGTTCTGGCAATTCCAAGTTAAATGGTTAATGTGGAACTAGCCTCTCTTTCTCTGAGATGTTCTGAACTGGTGCTTGGAGTCAGCAATGGACTGTATAAGTGCTAGTGACATAAACCTTAATCCAGATAAAATGAAGATGTGGTCAGTAAGCCATTGATCTCAACAAGATGGTGGTGCTGTTCTAGAGAGGTTTACACTTGGGGGGCATTTGGATGAAACTTTATGGCTCTATGTTTAAATAGATAGTCTGTAGCACAAAGTACCTTCCATCTGCATGAGATGGTGCAAAAATGCAGCCTTTACTGGATAGAAATGTTCTTACTATGATTTTCAGTGCTCAATTACTGTTCATGGGAATACCATTTGAAGACTATTTTGAACAAAAGTTGGCTCAGATTACAGCTGCCAGACTGTTAACTGGGAGTCAAACTATCTGTAAGAAATATATTTCCCTGGCATTAAAAGACACTCACTGGCTCCCAATTTGTTTCTGGTCACATTTCAAAATTCTCATGTTTTTACTCATGTATTGATTATGTTTGTGCTCCTTTTATCATGTTGGTTAATGGATTAGCTGTGTTAGCCCATATATGGTTTTATTGTGGTTCTGCACTGTTGTTTTAAATTTTTAATTATTACCAGGGGTCATTTCCTGCGGGAGTGCACAGGAGACGAACTCCGGCAATAAGGAGCCCAGGGGGAGGGCACATGCAACAAGCCCCGTCCCCTGCTCCCAGCAGCCCTCAGTCAGGCCATGAGGAGCAAGAAGCAACCAGGTAAGTTGCAGAGCCCCCCCCCCCGGCCCACCTTCAGGTACAAGCTCTCCCTCCTCTGAGAGGGCAGATCTGCACTTTCCCCCCCTTCCTAATAGCTAGCAATCCAAAACAGTCCAGTGGAGCCTGAGCGGTGGGTGTTGCCTTCTGACAAACTTCCGGTGATGTCAGGGGGTGTGTCATATGCAAATAAGTTGTGCTAATGAGTTATGCTAATGAGCTCCTGCACCTCTTTTTCTACGAAATGACCCCTTGATTATTACCCACCTTCAGTGGCACCCTCAAACAGGAAATGGGATACCACCCCAGGCCATACAGAGAGATTCCTGGAGATGGCAATGGAGTACAGCTCTCTCCAGCTGATAAGCGAGGTGTCTTTTCTAACAGCTAGAGACAGTGGGGTGTGACTCATCTGGAGTTCTCTGGGACACCTCAATGCTGGCAGGGCTAGAAAAAGCCAGGCTCCTTTTCCTTTTGTTAAAGGGAAAGGCTGCTTGTGTGTGCATGCACATGGGGAAAGGGTGATCTACTGTTGGGCATCTTGCCTAGAGTCCCAAAGCCCACCACAAGCCCTGAGTCAGTATAGATCCCAGCAGGTATACCTGAACTTAGGAGTTTTGTCCTACTATGTTTCATTTACATACAATCTTTTAAAAGTATAAAGTATACATACTTCGAGTTCAACTTCCAATTGTACCTGTAGTTCTGTTGACCATTCATCATTTTAGAGGGGTCTTTTTTTAGCAGAGGGAGGACAGCAAGTGGTAATTTATGGGGTGGGGAAAATAAGGAGTATATTTAGGGTTGCCAAGTCGTTCTGACTCACCAGCGGGGGAGCGTTGCTTCGGTCCGGGAGCTGCCGAGGGATGCGTGTGCCTCCAATCCCTCCAACGATTGGGGCCACGCCCCCAACGTGCTCCACGTGGTTGCGTCACTTCCTGTGACGCACCCATGCTGTGCTTCGGGGGGCGGGGTTCCCCGGGGCCCGATTCCACAGCTGCGGAAATCGGGCCTCCAAAGTGGTGGTTTACCCGCCACCCACCACCACTTGGCAGCCCTAAGTATATTACACTTTCAAAGCACTTTTTAACCATTCTTTGTTCTTGTTACACTTTCCTCTATTTTAACCCAGAATCTCGACCGTTTACCAGGAAGTCTCATGGGACTCAGCGGAACTTCCTTCTGAATAACCATGTTTAGGACTGTACTGCTAATCAATTACCAATGCTTCTTAGAACTTTGCATGCCTGACCCCTTCTTGATGCATGACTTTTGAATGTTTCCTTCTCAGCTGAAAGAGACTAATGTTATACTGGGGCAAACAATCAGAGCTTTATATCAATCACATTATTTACAAGCAGCTAGTTGGTCTCTAAGAGGGGCACGTTGCCACATCTCTCCCATAAAATGTTTTCTTTGCCGATCAATATTTCTTTCAAAGAAGGATGGTCACATCTTGCTATCCTCCAATGCTTGCTAATAAAGCTGATTGAAGTCCCTTAAATGTCCATGGGGAATTTCCTTCTTAGGTTTGAAAAATAACACTTAAGGGAATGGAAGGTGAGGTCATGGCATGGGAGGGAGGTCTGCAGGAAAAATCTAGGCTTTCATAGTAGGAAACTGTTGGAAACCCGATTTCCTATACAATTTTTTTTATTTATAAGGAGGCAAACTATGCAGAAGGTACATAGAGACATGAATGGAATATTTGTAAAAAATAATTCCATTCCCCTTTATTTCTTACAGATAATATCATATCCGTACTCCTGTCATGCAGACATTGCACAGTAAAGCTGCTCATGTTTTATCACTACATTATGGAATTCAAAGTGGGCTGTCTTCCATTATCACAAGCAATTGATGCACTTAAGTCTAGTCCTCCTTCATACATGGACTTGAATGGGGCCTCACAGTGGGACAAGAAGGGAACCACTGCGAGACAAAGGTGATATCAATTGAATTTTCTGAGATGCCCACCAGGCTCTGAATCTGGCAACAATGGGTAAAAGAAACATTTGTGCACAAAGGAAATCCATCCTAATTCTGCATGGGAGAAATGCAAAATATTCCATCCAGAATAAATTATGTAGAACAACAAATGTGGCTGCATTCATTTTTCATTCATCTTCTGTTTGTTTAGAATATCATACACCTGATCTGTGATAAAGACATGCAATGGTTTTCCATTTTCATTTCAAAAGCTTTGTTTGTTTTCATTGTATTTGTTATTCCCTGTGTTCATTTCCATTAATGTATTTGTTTTCATTCCCATTGCAAGCACACAGCTTTCCTTCTCCTCCCTCTCTCCCACAGCACTTAGTGCTGGCTGGGAGGGGAAGAGGAAAAGCATTTGTGACAAAACTTAGAGTTTAAACAAAAAACTCTAGACCCCTGGTTCATTAGGCATGCTGTTGACTTGCTAGTATTTCTTGCATTTTATTTTCAAAGTGGCATTTAGGATAATAAATGAATGCATGAATATTGATGAAGCAAAAGGTTACATGGGTGAAAAGATAATGCTTAGGCAGGGCCTCGAAAATTAGCTGTTCAAAATCCCAGGCTTAGTTGTGTCAACCTAGCAGCTGCCAGCAAACCAACAAAACACTTACCCGTAAGTACCTGATTAAATCGAAACTGTTTTGGTTAATTCTACCTTTGCTCTGCAAGTAACATGCTTCAATTACATTGGAGTTGTTCAGCAGATAAACAGAGGAGTGTGTTATCTGATAGAAAAAATTGCTAATAGAATATGACAAAATGTCACGTTTGTGTATTTCACCTCTGCCTTGTTCTTCAATTTTTGTGGCTGTTGTCATGGATATGGCCTGTAATAAAGGGGAACAGTTGCTGATCTTGACCAAAAAGATCATGGAGAATGTTTCTGCAGACTGGAAACAGAGCTGGCTGGGTCTGTCAGCTGAACAAGCCAAATAGGGAGTCTAAAGACCCAGAATATAATAGAATAAATAGCCTTGGAGAGTAATAAGAAATAAAGGAGTAACACAATAACTTGGCCTTTTGTAGATCAGAAATAGTCTAACCCATCTATGGATACTGTGCGTTGAGACCCAAGTGGAGAAGCATCTGAAAATGGTAAGAATATCCAACTTCACAAAGTGACAATATAGTTCAAAATGGGGGTGGGGGTTCCCCTGGCTAAGGGCCAACAGATATTCATATTATGAGAAATGCATAATTGCTGTTTTAAAATACTTTGTTATGATAAAAAGTAGCTAGAATTAATAGTTATACATTTTAAGATATTCAAGTAGAGATAACTGTGTATGGTCAAAGTTATAAGACAATTAGCCAAGTAGGACAGCTAGCAACTGTTAGGAGGTGACTTTAAAACCTCTGTGTGTGCCTAATTTTATTTTGAGTTAGTCTATGTTAAATCTTTATATAGTTAGGCTGTAACAAAATGAAATCAAAGATTCTCTAGTAGA
Source organism: Gekko japonicus (assembly GCF_001447785.1). Taxonomy (NCBI): domain Eukaryota; kingdom Metazoa; phylum Chordata; class Lepidosauria; order Squamata; family Gekkonidae; genus Gekko; species Gekko japonicus. Next base: position 894,786 of record NW_015173139.1, read on the forward strand.
ATTACTTGCAAAGAGGAGGGGCTGTTGCATCTGCTTGGTATGCAGAAGGTCCCAGGTTCAATTCCTGGCATTTCCAATAAGGATCAGGTCATAGGTGATGTGAAAGACCTCTACCTGAAACCATGGACAGCTGCTTCCAGTCTGTGCAGGCAGCAGGGCTGTTTTTGTAGCAGGAACTCCTTTGCCTATTATGCGACACACCCCTAATGTAGCCAATCATCCAAGAGTTTACAGTAGCCCCTGTAAGAACAGCTCTGTAAGCTCTTGGAGGATTGGCTACATTAGGGGTGCGTCACCTAATAGGCAAAGGAGTTCCTGCTACAAAAAGACCCCTGCCAGGCAGTACTGACTTTGATGGACCAAGGGTCTGATTCTGTATAAGGCAGCTTCTTGTGTGTCATGTGTGTCAAGATCTCTGCACAGATAGTTGGTGCTGTTTAATTTCACTGAAGGCTAAATAACATGGGGCGAGGGGGGGAGCTGAAAATGTTTTAGAAAAAGTGAGTTGAACTAGCAGTTGTGGCAAAACATGCACAACACTTAAGTATATGTTTACATTGTATTACTTGTCCCTGGAGACTGTAATATGATCAGGTTTTGCTTTTCAGAAGCTATAAAATAGCAGAATAAAGAAAATGTAACCTATTATTAACTTCGTCTGTTGAATGCCTACCTGCTTCACAACTATTTTAAACCCAGAAATCCCTGTACATATTTGTATGTATTAAAATGGGAGCAGGTGATGTGGTGTAGTAGCATGTCAGACTAGGACTGGGTAGATCCTTGTTAGGGTTGCCAACTGCCTGGAGAAAAAATGACTTTTCCTTTAATTGAGGCTTAATAGGATCTTATTTACCTCCATGCCATTAAAAAGCTCACTGGCTCGAGTTTCAGTTTCAGTGCAGCGAGATCGAGGTGAGCTGCGAAGCTCTGCTCCAGCAGCCACTCAAATTGCATGGTTTGGGGGAGTTTGGGCTATCCAAACTCCTAGAGGGGCCTCAGGAAAGGGGTCCCTGAAGCAGGGGGCGTGACATAAGAACATAAGAGAAGCCAATGTTGGATCAGTCCAACACTCTGTCACACAGTGGCCAAAAATACTAGGTGACAGCAGGAGGTCCAACAGTGGGGCAAAGAACCAGATGAAGAACCAGACACTGACAGCAGCTTGGATCTGGAGTCTTTTGTCTGCCCCGAAGCCCCAGCCAAAACCAATCGCCATATTGGCACTAAACTGTGACTGCCAGACTTGGTGAGAAGCGAAACTAAGCTTATTTTTACTATAAATCACTTTCTACATCAAGTGCAAGATGATACTCAACAAGTCAGCTTTCCCCCCTTCTGTATATGCATGAACTGTTTGCTGAAACAGAGATGAGGAACTTAACCAGACTGGGAGAAAGTTCAGAAAGAAAGGGGAGGGGGGAACGCCTATCTAGCTATCCCTCCCCCCTCTATTTGGAAGCAACTTTCAATGTAAAGGAAATAACATCAAAAGGAACAGAATTATTAGAAGAATTTGACTGTGCTGCCCTTTATTTATCTAACTGGTTGTAAACTGAAGAGTATCTGGTGGATTCTCAGGTCTAGTCTAAACAAACCTTGATGGTCTGGCTATTTGACTAAGTTGCTCCATGGAGAAAATGGCTACTTTTCAACTGACAACAGAAACACTTAAGAACACTTTTGATGCAGCTCCGCTCCCGGTGCAGCGTAGTTTGTGTCTTTTGGCAGACCATGTTCAGGAGCTTTCTTGCAAATTTCACCAAGTAGAAAGTCTGTTGGAACAACCCTTAAATGAACCAAAATATTTGAGCAATGAGTCGACTTTGGAAGAGGAGGAAATATCAGAGATTAAACTGTCTAATGTGAAAATGCATTCCTGTTTGAAGCAAGAGGATCACACGATACCAGAATGGAGGACCGGAAAAAAATTCCAAGCAAGAGAGAGTTCTACCCCCATAATGGAATATTACAGGAGCAACTCACAACCCGAAAAGACACAGGGAATTTAAGAATGAAAAAAGGGGGGGGGAGAACTGTTTAAGATGGAATTGTTACAGCAGGCTAAGTATCACTTAAAATGGAATTTAATGAGATTTAGTGAGACTTAATGATATAGAACCTAGAAGAAACTGAAACTTAAAATCAAATGTTAAGAGAAATTTATATTACAAGGTAGATATTAAAGCAGGAAATCAAGAGAACTTCTTAAGGTGGAATTGCTACAGCAGGGCAAATAATATTTAAAATGGAATTTAAGGAGATGTAATGAGATTCAAGGATATGAAACTTAAGAGAAAGAAAGAAATGACACAAAATAGTTCTTATGTTTAATTTTAGAAAAGCTCAAAACCTTGTAATGTGATTTAGTATGGCTAAATTTAAAGGTCAAAGAAATATGTTATAAGATATTTGTATGTATCTTAAAGATGTATTATCAGTATTTATATAGAGATTGTTATAAAAAATGTGAAGCTGAATTTAGTAAAAGGTAAAGAGTTCTTCTCCCATATTGAAATTTTACAGGAACAATCCTCAGTTATAGAAAATAAAATGCTGGGAACGCAAGAAGAATGAAAAAAGGGGGAGGGAGAACTATTTAATGTGGAATGGCTACAGCAGGGCAAGGGACATTTTAAATGGAAGTTAAGGAGATTTAATGAGATTTAAGGATATAAAACTTAAGAGAAATTGTGTTCAAAATTAATTGTAAAAAGAAGTAAGTGTTACAAGGTAGTTTTTATATGTAATTTTGGGAAAGCTCAAAACCTTAAAATGTGACTTAAAAATAAATATTAATAACAGCTGTATGGAATTTAGTATGGCTGTAGAAAAAGATAAATATTATCAGCACTTGTATGGAAATCTTTATAAAAAATGCAAAGTTGAATTTAATATTAGGTATGTTTTTCCTTTAGGGTTAATATATAATTTTTAGAATGCTTTGGTTATAGAATGGATATGTATAAGCAGTCGGACATTAAGGATACATAATTATATGAGTAAGGATTGTAAGCACTTTCTTTTTTTTTCATTTTGTACCCCTCCCATTCCCTACTTCCCTACCTTCCTTCCTTTTTTAAAAAAATAAATAAAATTTTTTAAAAAAATTTAAAAACCTTCACTGGCTCATTTCCACACATAACTTCCATTCTCAAATTTCCAGGAATTTCCCAATACAGAGATCGCAACCCTAAACACTTTTAAATGGACAGGGCATTTTTTTTTTACTGTTTATATAAATTTATATTAGGTTACAAATTTGTATCAAGTGTGTCCACTATTTTTATTGAAACCGTAGGGTTGCCAAGTTGAACGTATGAAATAGCAGGGAGAGTCCTGTTCCTCCCTGGGAGTCTTCTGGCACTCACGCATAGCACACGCAGTATGAAGACGCCACCTGGAAGTGATGTCATCACATCGGGCACATTTTCCTGATGACGTCACCTCTGGGTGGTGTCTTCACACCGCGCACGTCGCACACTTTGGGGTGGGGTTCCCCCCAGTGGCCCAATTCGGGCTGGCAGGGAACGGGCCTCTGGAGTGGGGATTTCCCCACCCCCCAGGGGGACCTGGCAACCCTGTGAAACCATCTGGCAGCCCTAGTTGCACGCATACCAGATGAAGCAAAAGGAAGAGCTCTCATCCTTTTTTTTTGTGAACTGTAGGCAAAACTAGATTTATAACAATGTCATAGTCTGCCTTTCTTCACAATGGGGACTCAAAGAGACTTACTGTTTATTTATTTATTTATTATTCAAATTTATATCTCGCCCTCCCCAACGGGCTCAGGCCGGCTAACAATAAGAGAACAAAGCCATGATAAAACAGTTAAAAGCAGAATAAAACCATACAAAATTACAATAAAGTGCTGGTGCTCTGAAAGTTCATAATTCCAAGATGGGTTCTAGAAGATGGACCCAGAACAACGAAGCAAGTTCCAAGACAATACTGCCTTCCGATCTTTGGCCCAGGGCCATCATGCACCCCGATGGCTTCCCCACACTTTGCAGTAGCGGTGCAGTGGTGGTACAGTGGCGGCGGCAGCTCCTACTTGAAAGCCTGGCGGAAGAGCTCTGTCTTGCAGGCCCTGCAGAACTGCACAAGGTCCCACAGGGCCCGGATCTCCTCCAGGAGCTCATTCCACCAGGTAGGAGCTGCCACCGAAAAGCCCTGGCCCTGGTCACAGCAAGTTTGACGTCCCTGGGGCCACCAAAAGATGTTGGTCCCCTGACCGTAGTGCCCTTGGGGGAACATATGGGGAAAGGCGGTCCCTCAGGTATGCCAGACCCAGGCCATAGAGGGCTTTAAAGGTAAGAACCAGCACTTTGAAGCGAATCTGGTATGCTATTGGCAGCCAGTGCAGCGCCTTCAGCACAGGCCGGATATGGTTCACCTAGAGAGACCCATCAGCAGCCTGGCTGCTGCATTCTGCACTAGCTGCAGCTTCCGGATTTGCGACAAAGGCAGCCCCAAGTAGAGAGCATTACAGTGGTCCACCGTCACCCCACCGCGAAGGTTCCATGGATGGTCTGACTCCAAGCCTAGTGATCAGCTTTGCTTTATTAGTGATTCAGCAGTACAAAGACAAGGAACAAGACAAAGACCCAGCAAACACCACCCACTTCCCAAACAACTGCCAACAATAGGCTATTGTCAGAATCATTAATTCCTCATTGGCCACCTCCAGAGTCCTGGTGGGCTATTGTTCTAGAGCTCCAAGCTCAGCCAGTCTCTGGTAGAAACAGTCCTGGAATGTTCCAGTCCCAATACATAACACTTACATTGTTCTTTAGTACTCCATTTTATCCTCACAACAACCCTGTGAGGTATGTCAGGATGAGAGTGAGTGATTGGCCCAAGATTACAAAGCATGCTTCTGTCAGAAGTGAAACTTGAACCTGGGTCTCATAGATTCTAGTCAGACACTGTAACCTGTACACCACACTGGCTTTGATAGGTTGAGGATGTTCTTAACTCCATTTTGTTTTATAAAAAAGGAAATCTTTTCCACACTGCCTTTCAGTACTGCCTGCTTCTTGTGAATAAACCTTTTGCTTCCACTGCAAATACCATAGGGACATTCTGGAGCTAATTTAAGCCAGGATGTTCTGATTCCCTTCATCTTTGGCTCTGCTACTCCCATGCTCACCCTGAAGGTGGTAGCCAGTTTTACAGCCCATAGCTTTGTTTTCTGATGTGTTAACATGCGCCACAGACAGATGAATAGACAGAGAGATACATGGATCTTTTTCTTATTACATGAGGATTAATATTGGGCCAATTTTGCGATGCCTGAATCAGCACTCTTAACAGACTGTGATATCTGCATCTACACTAGCATTTTTCCGTACTTAGGTGTGCACAGGCAGGCAAGTACATTTGTTCCCTCTCCTTGCAAGCCTGCCACTGACTGCTTGGGTGTCATTTTCAGAGCTTCATCAGCTGAGGCACAATTTCTTACCTTGGTTCATGAGAGCTACTGAAGGAGAAGGAAACACTTCTGTATGTTGCTTATGCAAGCTGTAGCTTGAATGTAACAGGATGACAAAGGCCACTACCTTATGGAAGGAAGACAAAGGACACATTTAGGTCCCTAAGATATATATATTTTTAAGAAAAATAATAATGCAACACAGGAAGCAACTCTATGGAAATTACCATGGTTGAAGATGTTGATTTTCATTGAAATGATCTAATAGATGCACATTTTGCTATTCTACACTGGTGCTAGTCTCCATTTTTATACACTGAAAAATGTTAACATCTGCACTGCTGTCTTGGAATAAGACCCTGGTATTCTTCCAGTTCTTAGTAATTAATATTTAGCAGCTGTTAAATGATCATCAACTCAATTATCTGCTTTTTTACAAATGTACAGAATGTTCCAGAATCCCATTCATTTGATATGTCCAGCCTGCCAGCTGAGATGCTCTTTTCAAGCCCTGCTCTCTGTGCCCCTGCTTTCAGAGGTAAGGTGTACGGTGATCAGGGTTTCTTCACTGGTGGCTCCCCACCTTTGGAATGCCCTCCCCTTGAGGTTCACTGGCACCTACTCTCCTTTCCAGGGGTCATTTAATAGAAAAAGAGGTGCAGGAGCTCATTAGCATAACTTATTTGCATATGCCACACCCCCTGACAGCACTGGATGTGTGTCAGAAGGCAACACCCACCACTCAGGCTCCACTGGACTGTTTTGGATTGCTAGCTATTGGGGGTGGGGAACGTGCAGATCTGTTCTTGCAGAGGAGGGAGAGCTTGTACCTGAATAAAACTTGGCCTTAAAGGTGCCACTGGACTGTTTTGGATTGCTAGCTATGGGGGGGGGATGCACAGATCTGCCCTCACAGAGGAGGGAGAGCTTGTACCTGAAGGCGAGGGGTGGGGTCTGCAACTTACCTGGTTACTTCTTGCTCCTCGTGGCCTGACTGAGGGCTGCTGGGAGTGGGGCTCATTGCATGTGCCCGCCCCCTGGGCTCCTTACTGCCGGAGCTCCGCTCCTGTGTGCTCCCACAGGAGATGACCCCTGCTCCTTTCCTTTCAGGGCCAGGCCAAAAATTCTCTTTACCCCAGTTTTTAATTAAATGGTTCTAGCTTTTTAAAAAATGTTTTATGGACTACTTCTAGCCTTGTTGTTGTTGTTCAGTCGCACAGTCGACTCCGATTCTTCGCAACCTCATGGACCACATCACACCAGGCCTTCCTGTCTTTTGTCATGCCCCAGAGTTTGCTTAATTTCATGTTCATTGCATCAATAACACTGTCTAACCATCTTATCCTTTGCCATCCCCTTGTTATTTTTCCTTCAGTCTTCTAGCCTTAGGACTGTTTTATTAATACCATTTTAAACTATCTTGTTGTTTTCTATGATTTTATGCCTTGGCTGGCTTTTAGAGGTAGGTTTTTGGTTGGTTTTTTAAAGTATTGTTGCCTGGATTGTTTTGTTATGTTTTGGACTGTTTTGATTTGTTTTTATTGTAATCTGGTTTTGTTTTATTGTTGTGAGCCACCTGAATCAGGTGTGCAGGGGTGGGGTATACATTTTCTAAATAAATACACAATTAATAACTAACTTATGGTTGCCAGGTCTTAGGCTCTGACCCAGCACCTTTGATGGCTTCTTCTAAAACTTCTGTGTGTACCTGCTTGTGGTAACTGCTGCTCCTTTAAATTGGAGATGGGAGGCAATAATAATAATAACAAAGCATTGGCTAACTATGTTAAAGAACTACGTTTACACTGATCTCCAAATCTGCTGACTGTGCCACCAGGAAGTGTGGCATTAACTGCAGTGACTCGCTCCTGAAGCTTTTCAGTCATAGACTCTATTCTCTGGGATGAGCTATCTGCTGAAGTGTGCATTTCTTTACAGCCATTTTCAGGCGTTCACTTAAAACATACTTTTTTAAAACTTAGGGATGGTGTGGAGTTTGTTTAATGTGTGACTTCTAGAGAGTAATGCCTGATATTGTGATTTTGACTTCATAGGACTATTGTTTTTATACTTTTGTCATAGGGCTGAACTAGAGAAAATGGTGTCACCAAGTTTGCTGCAGAGATGTGCCACCATTTTGTAGAGTGGATTCCCACCAAAGAGCTAATTTAACAGTATCACAATGACCAGATTTTGGTGAGGACCACCATGGCAAAGGGGGAGGACTGGCTCCTGCCTTCTCCCTTGTGCCATTTTTTAAACCTGAAACATCACGGGGGGGGGGGGATTATTTGCTGCCTTGTTCCCCAGTGCAAGTTTGGGTTGGAAAATGGCATGAGGGGGAGGGAGGAATATTCTTTGCTGTACAAAATGGCAGTGCATCCCTGTAAACTCAGGAAAACCATTTTGTCTAGTCTGGCCCATAATATGAGCTGCTGGAGGAATTTTATAATGATGGTTGTGATGGTAAGTAAAGGTGGGATGCAAATATTTTAAAATAAATACATAAAATAATGGCTATGTTTTTAATGTGTGGTAATTAATCCATATTTTCAAAGTGAAACATCATTAGTATCATCACATTTGACCCTTCAAGGTTTTGGCTACAGCACCATGGATGGTGTTTGTTTCTGCTTCATTGTTCAATTTAAAAGAAACTGGTAGGCCTGTTACTGCAACAGTGCAGTACCACACATTACAATAATCACTGTCACTGAAAAGCTGTTGATTATATATAGAACCCATAAAGATCATGCTTATGTCCTTTCCTAGCTTTGCTTTGTTATCTTTCAACCTACAATTTTTGCAAAATGATTTTTCCTAGAGCATTTATTTAAAAAATTGCTCCAAATGCTGGACACTGCCTGGGGCTGTGTACAGTTCCTTTGCAGTAGAAATCTTGCTGGGAGTTTGCCTTTATTTTACAAGCAGCTGAATTGCATGCAGCGCTGCTTCTACACACATTGATCTAGCCTGGGCACTGGTAAGAGCTTTTGTTCTGCAAATATCCTGTTCTTTCTTAGGCTTGCAATCAGTTATGCTGAACACAATCTTGTCACTTAGCACAAGGTCCTAAAATGGGCCAGATTCATAAAGCTGGGCTTTTTTTTTTCTTAGCTGAATGACAAAATCATCTATTTTCACAGCCTCATTATACTGTGGTTTCGAGAACTGGTACCTCTCAAACATAGGATTTTCCCTGGGTTCACAGTAGGATTCCCAGACTCCTGCTGGTGGTGAGGAAAACCCCGCTTTTGGGGGTGTGCTTCTCTGATGCCGGCCAGCTGGGGGAAAGGCTTACCCCCAAATGACATTCTTCGAGCCATTGGTGATCCCTAAGGGAGGGAGAAAATGCAAGGCCAGGCCAGGTGGCCAAAGGTGGGCTTCCTGTTGGGGTACATGCACATGATGAACAGCAGAATGAAGAGGATTCGCAGACAGGAATAGATGAGAAGGTGTGACCCCCTCCAGTCATAAGGCAAGGCAGCCAGAATCTGAGAGAGAGAGAGGGTCTGATCCAGCAGTAAGACTGTTGTATAGAGCATGTGCACTCTGTCATAAGAAATGCCTTACTGGATCAGGTGCGCAGATCCTAAAGTGGCCGATCAGTTATTTCTAGGAAACTCACAAGTTAAGCAAGAAAGGCACAGTCCCTCCCCAGTAGTTGCCTCCCAGCAAGTGGCATTCAAAGGTACACTGCCTCTGCACATGGAGGTTTCATTGATCCAGCATTATTAATCGGTGTTATTAAAACTGCCATTTTGTGCCAACATCAGACAACTGCAAAACTTGACCCAGGCTGTATGACATCCAGAGAACTGAAATTTTCAGTCTGAATGAAACATTTTCTTGACCTTCTGGTAAAATGCGAGATAATGTTTGGACAGTTCTTGGTGTAATCTTGGAAACTTCCAGTAGCACCTAATATATAGAGAAAGAGCAAGGGCTTCAGAAACAAAGTAAATTATGTTTTTTAAAAAGCATATATGTGAACAAAGCTGCTTGGTGGGTATTAACTCTACAGATCACAATTTTTTTTAGAGGTGCAGAATTAAAAAAAAAATTAAAGTAAAGAGCAGAGCCAGCCCTGATCAGAATGCTGAGAAGGGGCCAAGAGGCATTTTCAATTTGGCTGAATTTACCATAGAGTTTGCCCAAATAACAGAGTGTCACCCCCAGACACCCCTGACGTGTACGTCACTTCCGGGTGACGTCAGCATGTCAGGGTGGGCACTTCTGGTTTTACCGGAAATGACCCAAAACCACTTCTGGTCTCCTGGGAGTGGGTCGGGAACCCCCTGCTGGCCAGGTGAGTACACCTGGCAACCAAACGTCACAATAAGATTTGAAGTCTGCTAAAACGTCTAATATAGTTTTATTTTCAGGATCTACCGAACACCACTTGAATATTACTAAAAATCTCAAGGACTTTTCTCCATGCAGCAAACCAAGGCAGCAGTTTTATAATCCTTAAATACTCCATCAGCCTGACTACTAGATACAGCTTTAATTTATGTTCCCATCATCTCCAGTTCTCCTCTATATGTTCAACAAAGGAGAAATATGATAGAGAATTGAAATGTTCCATTATTGAATAAAGGTAGGGCTGCCAGCTCTCAGTTGGGAAATACCTGGAGAATTTGGGGGTAGAGCCTGAGAAGTGCAGGGTTTGGGGAGGGGAGGGACCTCAGCAAGGTATAATGCCATACAGTCCGCCTTCTAAAGCAGCCATTTTCTCCAGGTGAACTGATCTCTGTCACCTGGAGATCAGTTGTAATCCCAGGAGATCTCCAGTCACTACCTGGAGTGTGGTAACCTTAAATGAAGGAATCTGAAATCTTCTTACACAGTGCTGGAAACCCAATGAAGAAACAGGACCACTTCTGACACCATGTGATGTCCCCTTTTGCCTGCAAACCAGGAATAGGCTACTCATTCAGGTTCCTGCTCTTAGGATCTCACTGAGGTTTCTGCTCTTAGGATCACACAGCAGAAATGCATATGTTAAAAACAACATCCATTTATTAGCAAGGAGATACAGGGAGCTGCGGTGGCTCAAGTGGTTAAGATGCTGAACTGCAGGCTGTGGAAGGTCGGTAGTTCAGCAGTTCGAGACCCGAGTGTGCCGCATGACAGAGTGAGCTCCCATCTCTAGTTCCAGCTCCTGCCAACCTAGCAGTTTGAAAGCAAGAAATTGCAAGTAGATAAATAGGTACCACTTCGGTGGGGAAGGTAACAGCGTTCCGTGCGCCTTGGAGTTTAGTCATGCCGGCCACATGACCACGGAAACATCTTCAGACAGCGCTGGCTCTTCGGCTTTGAAAAGGAGATGAGCACCGCAATCCTAGAATCGGATTCGACTGGCTTTCGAGCAAGGGAACCTTTACAGGGAACTGGTTTCAAGACAAGGGAGCTCATGCAGTCCACAATTCTAAGTAACAAATAGAACTGAGCAGAAACTTCACCCCATGAGACTAAACCAACACACACATATATTGGGGGGACACCATTCCACTGCAATTCATACAATGCATACACCACACACATAGCGCACACATAGGAAAAGGAAAGTTTTCATTTGGTGCTTAACTCTGAATATTGCCAAAGCGACAACTGACTTATGGCAAACCCATAGGGTTTTCATGGCAAGAGACTGAGATATTCAGAGGTGATTTGCCATTGCCTGCCTCCACATCATAACCCTGGTACTCCTTGGTGGTCTCCCATCCAAATATTAGCCAGGGCTGACCCTACTTAGCTTCCAAGATCCGATGGGGTTGGGCTAGCCTGGGCTATCCAGGTCAGGGCTAACTGAATAGTCTCAGTACCAAATGAACCAATGTAGGGATGTAATTTCATAACCTGGACATCACAGAGACCTTCTATTAGTGCTTACTTGCCTGTTTTCATATAATGGGCATATGTGCTGCATGGTCTTTGTATTTGATCATAGGCATTGGGAATGTTCATAAAGGAGCAGATAATGTTTCCTTTGTATCAACTCATCCAGCCAATTCACATTTCAGCTAACCACCTAAATTAACTTAGTTGAGGATTTGTTACTGGCATTTTTGTAAGTTTTTCTAAACAATAACAGGCCCAATAATGTTGTGGACTCAAATGTGCCTTACTCCGAGTTGGATGTGACCCTTGTGGCTAATGAAATGGAAGGTCATGCACAGTTGAACGGGACACAAAGATAATCATGCTGCTTCATGCCCTCTCAAATAGATCATAGATGGACATGATTAATTTGCTGTCTTAAAATGATTTGATGATCAACTAAACTCTGATCAATAAGGGGATTTATGAGTCCCAGTTTAATGAGGAATTCATGCTAGGAACTTCAAGGAAATTATTACTAACGTCAGCAGATGTGGTTAACTACATCCCATTTGATACATGAACAAATGCTTTATAAAATTGATAATTTGATGTGTAGTATCGAAGATCTTTTAAAGATATGTTAGCACACACTGGTAGTTAACTATAGTAATAAAACCAAATCTCTAGCACACTATATCTGTAGTTCTTCTGAAGCATTAAGTAATACACACGTGGCAAGATAACTAACCTTATCCCTTGCTTGAATGATTTCAACAGCTTAAACTATTAAAGCCACTTGAGCCTGCAGACCTAAGCACTTCAGCAGGGAGCAAGTTCTGTTTAATTTGGTGTAACATGATTGTAAACCAATATATTTCGAATCAGGTGGCAACTGGTGATTTGGGAGGAGCTTGTATCTCATTTTCAAAAATCTATTCAGACACTTATAGCAGCAAACAATGCAAGCTACATCTGAGCTAAACTGAAAGTACTTGAATTTAAGCTGATTTAGTCCCACTGAGATCAGTGGGACTAAATGGTTTTAAATCCAAACTCTTTGGTTTAATTGGATTATGGGTAAATCTGTAATTTATCAGTCTTCATGCTCTGCTGTTGTAAGAAGGTGATATAATTACAGTAAATGTGGGATTACTCCTTCCATTTCTTGGAAGTCTTTTAAAAATCCATTTCCTTTTTATTCCCTCACTTTTCTTGAGCAGGTATGGTTCAAATTAGAATTCATTTTCATGTGGTAAAGTCACCACTAGATGATTTTTCCTAGCCACTTGTGCATGATGACTCTTTGGAATGTCTTCCCATATATTAGAGTCTGCTAGTTTAACTCTGGAAAACAGTTGAAAATCCTTTAGGATGTGATGAATCCCATATCTCACTATATGGGGGACATACCACAAGCAATGTTTGGTGAAAGAAAAAAAGACACCTTTGATAATAATTCTATACCTACCTAAGGACTTGTAAAAGTGATTGCACCACTTGGGAACAGTGACCATACTGTTATTAAGTTTAACATTTGTGTAAATAGGGAGTTGCCCAAAAAGACTGACACGACCACTTTTAACTTTAAAAGGGGTAAATTCTCTGATATGAGGGGACATGTGAGGAAGAAACTGAAAGGAAAAGTAGAAAGGGTCAAAACCACTGGGGAAGCTTGGAGACTATTTAAAACTACAATATATACCACAGGTTAGGAAAGGCACAAATAGGTATAGAAAAAAGCCTGCATGGTTAACAAATAAAGTAATGGAAGCTGTAAAAGGTAAGAAGGATTCCTTTAAGTGGTGGTGATAAAAGGGAACACAGGCTGTGGCAAATAAAATGTAAGTCTGTGATCAGGCAGGCAAAAAGGGAATATGAGGAGCATATAGCAAAAAACATGAAGACCAACAATAAAACTTCCTTCAAATACATTAGAAGCAGGAAACCAGGGGAGCGTGGCGACATCGAGCAACATGGCGGTCACTTAATTTGAAGGCTCCATTTCTCCCCTCTATAAAAACAACTCGACAAATCTGAAAAATCACTAACCCACTGAGGAATGGGTAAGAATAACAGCCCTAAACTTACATCACCTAAAGCGGCTATAAAATCATCAAAAAAAATTCTTTAATCCAAAGAAAGCTAAACCAAGCCCCAAAAGCTCCAGGGAAGCCTCACTTAAAATGGCCGCCAACCAATCTCAAACCCAGGCCTCCGGTTCCTCAGCCGACAAGCCAGACCTCCCTCTCTTACTAGAGAGAATGGACACTCTGCAAAACTAGTGGATATACAATCCACACTGGCCAAAACTGCAAGCACAGCTGAATCGGCGTTAAATATGTCCACTTTACTGAAGGCGGACATTAAAGAACTCCAAGCGCGGGAAACGAATCATAGTGAACTTATACTCACCATTGAGATGCAAATGCAACAACCTAACTTGAAATTTTGCGGAGTTCCGGAGGGGGAAGAAGAAAATTTTGATCTGATTTGGTTTATGGGAAAATGGCTGGCTTATGTTTTTAATCTGGAGGAAGGGGAACGGCCGAATATCCTAAAGGCTTATCGTCTGGGCCCTCTGACTAATTCGAGACTAAAAGGGCCAAGAGACATATTGGTACAATTCGTGGATGGGAGGACGTGGCAGAGCATTTTAAGAGAAGCAACAGAAAAGGGACATCTCTTATATAAAGATTGCCAAATCCAAGTATACCCCGATGTCCCACAAGAAGCCTTAAAAATTAGAAAGTCTTTAAAATCAACTATGCTTCGCCTACAACAAGCCAATGTGAGGTATCGATGGATGGCGTCGGGAGGCCTTCAACTATCCCACCATCGCTCCACCCAGCAGGCAATAGACGAGGACTCGGGTCTGGTCCTACTAGAATCTTTACGGATCACAAAGCCTATGGACACTAGCGGTAGATCCGGGAAATTGCGACATGAATCACCAGACTCACCGGAGTGCAATCCAAGAGCAGCCCCTAAAGAAGCTTCATGATAAAACAGGCTACAGGCAATTCATTGTTTTTGAGGGGGGAGGTTTAAGTAACTGACACAATATGTACAGCAGTTGCTAGTTAATTAGTTGTTTGCTTAGATTGTTTAGCTTAGCTTCATTAAAGGTTTGTGTTAAAATATATTTAAATGAGAGGGGAGGGGGGAGAGTTGAGGTTAAGTCCCAGTTAGTAGAAACCATTTGTGGGTTCTTGCCCTTTAAGGAGTAAGATCTGTTCCCAAGTCAGTTCATAGATTTAGCACCAAGTATTTTATCTACGGTTACACTCACTTTGCTAAAGCGTTGTTAGTTACCTACTCTTTTACTCTGCTATACATATTTGCCTATGCTAGTATCGGTTCTTACACATTTAACTTAAAACTATAAGCTTATACAACACTCTTTCCTCAAGCAGGGCCGGCTCACCCGCTAGGCGAACTAGGCATTTGCCTAGAGCACGGGCCAGCCCTTAGGGCACCAAACTGCTCTCCTGCAGGGTGCTGGTGCCAAACTGTGCCTCCCCCCTCCACGCCCTTCCCACCACCGGGATTGCTACTGGTGGTGGTGGCTCTCCTGCAGGGTGCTGGCGGCGGCAGAGGAGGAGGGCCGGGGAGCTGTGCTCTCCCTCCGGGCGTCGTCTTGCCACTCAGCCCCTCGGCTCCAGACGTCGGCTCGATCTCGCCCCATCGGTGGTGCCTCCTCCTCACCCCACAGCTGGGCTACCCGCAGTAGTACCTCAGCACCAGCCAGGCTGGACAGACGGGGGCTCTTAAAACTCTTTGACCCCCCTCAGGTCTCTGGGTGATGCTCGCCTGCAGGGGCGATGGTGGTGCCCTCCCCCTGGTCTCCAGGCCCCACCGGGAGGTTGGCATCGAATGGGGGGGCACAAGCTGGCCTCACCTAGGGATCAGAAATACCTCGGGCCAGCTCTGTCCTCAAGCAAAAGTGTAAGGTCCGGGAACAACAAGAACAACAACGTTAATAGCGTAAGAATACTTTTAGAAGACAACGGTTACGGAACGTTCTTTCAAGTAGCTGTTTTACTCTACGTGCAGTAAAGAAATAACTTGTTAGATAATCAATCAAATTGACAAATCTGTCTGTACTTTATCTCATCCACTGACTAGTGATAAAACTGCATAACTTGATTTTTTTCTCTAACAGAAGACTCTGACATCTGATTGTAGATAATAATGAAATAGATCTTTTTATAGTTAATTAATTTAGATAAAACCGAAGCTTGGCATTCAATACAATACAATTTAATCTTATCGAAGTTATATCCATTGATTTTCAAACAATTAACATAATCAATTTTTAATCAATTAATTATATGGTTGATTGTTCAAACTGATTTATTGCACATTTCCTTTATATTTCACTTTATCTCACTCAAACTACACAAGCATAGCCTAGACATACCATTGTCATTAGTGAGTGACTCACATACAAAAAATATTGTAGTAACACTTGTACTAAGAAGCCAACATGTACTCCACTCACACATCTCTGCTCAGATAGATTTTGCATATTCCACACACCCACCTTTCTCACAGTAAGATGACATCTCTCAAGATTTGTTCAGTTAACATTCGGGGAATGAACAACTTGATTAAGAAAAAACGTGTAGCACAATACATAAGACGTATAAATCCAGCAATTTTGTTCATGGAAGAGACACATTTGCGCTCCACAACACACCCCATAGTGAAATCCACAGCATTTCCTCAACAGTACTTGGAATGCAGGATCCACGAAATCAAGAGGGGTTGCCATTCTCTTTGCAAAAAAAGTAAACTTTGTACTAAAAAATCAACTGACAGACCCAGCAGGATGGTTTATTTTTATTAAGGGTTCCATTGAAGGCAAGATTTGGTCATTTGCTTCCATATATGCACCAAATGAAGATCAAATCTCCTTTCTAAATGATGCTTTTCCTAAGCAATGTTTTCAGGAAGGACATGTAGTAATTGGTGGAGATCTCAACTATATCGCTGATTCTGTCATAGACCGTTTGAGTAGCAAACCCAGAAAGGGTAGAAAGCAGACGACCACTAGACTGATGACTCTCTTCCAGTCCTTCAACCTTATTGATGTCTGGAGACTACAGCACCCCAGAGATAGAGATTATTCATATTTTTCAGCGACACACAATATCTTCACAAGGATCGATTATATCTTAGTCTCACCATCGCTTCAACAACACCTACAATCTTCAGACATTGGTCCCAGACAACTTACAGACCATGCCTGGCTGGATTGCCAGATCTCTGATGTCATATAAGACACTATAGACAAACAATCGTCTTTGGACACCTCCATTTTATTATGAACATCAATTACAAAAAGGCTAAACAAAGATATAAAAAATTTTCTGGTGACACATCAGGGCACGGAAACAAATCCAGCAGTCCAATGGGACGCGTTAAAAGCAGTCTTAAGGGGCTCCATCATCTCAGAATCTGCTCATCTGAAAAGAGAAACACAAAAACTGAAAATGAAAGCATTGTCCAACATCATCTCCCTAGAACAGGAACACAAGAGAACAGGACAGAACTCGACCTATCTAAAACTTCAAGCAGAATGGAAAGTGCTGGAAACCATAGATACGAAATCTATACAGAGGAAACTGCTAATACTGAAACAAAATTTTTGGCACAAATTTGCTAAAAACCTGAAACTGCTTGCATGGAGGGTAAAGGACAAAAAGAAAAAAGCAGTAATTGGCTCAATTAAAACATCTGATGGAGTCATTTACACTGCCTCTCGGGCAATTGCAAACACCTTTGCAAATTACTATAAGAAACGATATACAACATCTGCACCAAAACCAGAGGATATCAACGCCTTCTTGAGCTCTGTCACTACACTCAACACCTTATCTCCGACACAAACGACTACTTTAGACAGTCCGATTACTCGCAAAGAGCTGGAAGATGCCATAAAGCAGGCGAAATGTAATAAGGCGCTGGGGATAGACGGACTTTTGGCAGAGTTTTATAAAACCTTCTACCCTTCTCTGCTGGACCCTCTTCTTGCAATATGCAATGCTGCACTTCGAGGACACAGAATACCCCCTTCTTGGTCTGAATAATCAATCATCGTCGTACCCAAGAAAGGAAAAGATCTAACAGACCCTGCCTCCTAATGGCCTATTGCCAGTATTCAGTACAGAGCATAGCAAAACAGACTATATAAGAGATTACTGAAAACAAGAAAAACCTATGGCTCTGTGCCTTAACTACACAGTAAAGATATTCATAGTTACCAGTGAAGTGTCTATATTCCAAGAGTGTCCAAGGTATACAGTCCAATTAGACACCAAGGAATTTTGAAGAGAAATCCCATCCTTGCACCCATGTGCTCCAGTTCACAAACCAGCTCTTTGTCTTCCAAGAGACAGCATTTCCAGGTGCAATAAACAGACAGCAGAGCAAGAGCAAGAAGAAAAAGCTCATTCCCATAGGAATCGAAACAATTATAGTCCAATTCCAGTCACAAATTAGATGTGGCTACTCGCCAATTGCGAGTGGGCATGGGTGTGCCCAATTGTTGGTTGTCATAGCTGCGTGTGGGGATAGGCTAGAAGTTTGGAGACCATGCCTGCAGTCACATGACCCAAACTCCAGCTTCTCCATTGCCTACGTGACTTGTTGCATGTGGGCCAGAGCCAGGAGCCATCAGGTCTGGCTCTTGAGGTAGTTCAGGCCATTTGGCCTGCCCTGGACCATTTGGCCTGCAACAGGAAACAGAGACAGCATGGTATCAAAAGACATCACAGGAGAAGGCATGTGGATATAGAAGCAGAAAGGATTCCACTCAGCTGTAGCCCACAAGTCCCAGAAGGTCCCCTCCGCAGCATTGCGAGAGACGTGCCGATATGCTTGGTGGCCTCTACAGAAGCTGCTGCCTCCATCACCACCCCATTACCCACCACTGACCGCCAGTGCCATTGACCTCAGAAGGGCGGTGGGGGGGGGGAAGGCCAGCACCAAGCCTTCCCCGTACAACCTGTCCCCGAGGTGGTGAGGAGGAGAGGAGCCCCCAGCTGGTCTCCAGCAGCAGAGGCTGGGCAGGGGGAGAGAGCAGGGTGCCTCCTCCTCGCAGGAGCCCTGCTGGCTGTGGCAGGGAGGCAGGCAGGTGCCCAGGAGGGAGGCATTGTGGGCAGCGGGTGTCCCCGCTCAGCAGCCCTCCCCTCTGACCTCCTGGCAGCAGCAAGGACAGCCGGGGCAGCAGCAGGCGGTGTGGAGTCACCGGCTGCTGGGCTGAGGGCAGTGATGGTGGGGAAAGGGAGGGGCCTGTAAAAACAACCGGGGGGGGCATGGGCCCTGCAGTAGCTACGGGCCTGATTCCAGCTCGTGTTTCCTGTGCTAACATTTCATCTGTGACCAGCTCTGCAACAGTATGGTAGTTCTGAACAGAAGCACCAATATCCACATAAACCAAAATGTTGCTTATTATTTATTGGATTTGAGTCCTGATTTTTGAATGGAGCCACCAAAATGGCTCACAATCTTCACAAAATGGAACAAATTAAAAATATTGTTCCATTCAAAAAATATAACCATAAAATGAATTGTGCTATAAAAGGAGCTGAAACTGGGCGTGGGTGGGTGGTAGGGCAGAGGGAAGAACAGAATAAACCAGTAAAAGGAACCTCCAAGATATGGAGACCATGAGGGAGAAGAGAAGTGGTAAGTCTGATGAGAACCTAACCATGTCTGAAATATTCTTATTAAGTATGATTCCAGATAGTCTAAACTATAATGAAAAATATTTAACATTGTATATAATTACAACTGCAAGGATATTATGGGTGAAATATTGGAAACAAGAAAACAACCCAAAACGGGAGGAAGTAATAGTGAAACTGATGGGAATAGCGGAAATGGATAAACTGAGCTTAATATTACAGGGGATAGATGATGAAATATTCATGAAAAGATGGTCAGGAATGTATAATTGGCTAGAAAAATAGATGTGAGACTCTAAAATGTATAGATACAAATGAATTAACAATTTTATATGTATGAAAACCAAATAAATTTAAAAAAGAGAACCTAACCATGCATTATACTGTTTTTGAGTCTGCCCTGGGGTCCTGTCAAAACAGACATGTGCTGGAAGTTCCATGTTGAAATTTAATTCTCAGGTGTATGTATGGAGGCACAATTTAGATCAGGCCTGTGATATGCAGGGAGAGGCAACTTAAGGAGCCCTGGGGGAGCCGCTGTTTGACCCACTGGAGAACTTTATGTGCGAGCTGATCCCTGAGCAGGGATGTGATGGGAATTGTTTCTTGCTTCACTTTCTCTTCTTTCTCTCTGTTGGGGGGGGGGGGGTAAGTTGGACATATGACTGAGAAGGATCAGTCCGCAGCACCATGTATGTGATTGTTTCCCCATAGAGCATACAAGGTTTGAATTCCCTTGCCTGAAATTGCATACTGAGCCCCCTGTGAAGACTGTCCAATAAATTCAATTCTATGTAGATGAATAGGGAGTCTCTATTCTTGTGGAACTGGAAATAAGTGCTACACATGGAGCTGGAAAGAAAGAGCAGTGAATAATCTTTCTTCCCAAATGATATAAACACACACTCTTTACCCATTTTTGCCATAGAGACTTGTATAAAAGGGACTTTTGACAGACACAGCTTGTCAGACAGAGGTGAGAAATTTCATTGGCTGAATGTACCTCTTGTGAAGAAAAGGGGCACTTCACAGATGCAATTTCTCATTCCTGCGTGACAATTGAAAAGCCACACATGTCAGCATTCCCTCTTTTATAGACTGTCCGGAAGCTACAGTTGATATAGAATGCTCCAGTCGGAGTGTTGACTGGAGTGGGTCACAAAAGAGAAGAAGAGATTGGATTTATACCCCACCCTTCACTACATGAAGGAGTCTCAGAGCAGTTTACAATCTCCTTTCCCTTCCCTTCCGCTCCCCACAACAGACACCCTGTGAGGTAGTTGGGTTAAGAGATGTCTCAGAGACATGCTCTTGAGAGAACTGTAACTGACCCAAGGTCATCCAGCAGTTGCATGTGGAGAAGTGGGGAATTATAACCCAGTTCTCCCAGATTAGAGTCCACACTCCTAACCACTACATCAAACTGGATAGGGACCATATCACTCCAGTCTTCCTCCAACTACACTGGCTTTCAAGTTGCTTCTGGGCTTCATTCAAGGTGTTGGTATTGACCGTTAAAGCCCTGTACAGCCTGGGACCAACATACCTTAAGGACTGACTTCTCCCATATGAACCTACCCATTCAGTCCACTCAGAGGCCCTGTCTTGGTTGCCCCCACCATCTGAGGCTAGACAGGTGGCAACCCGAGAAAGAGCCTCTTCTATCATGGCACCAAAACTTTGAAACTCCTTCTCTAGGAAGATTCGTCTGTCTCCCTCTATTGGTGAGTTTTGCAAACAGATGAAGACATACCTCCAGTAACAATTTTTGGCCCACCTTTTGTGTCATCTGTGTGTTTTTAATTGAATTTTATATTTTAACTGTAAACATTGGTTAAATGTTTTTATGTTTGCCACCTTGTGAACCCCGATTGGGTAGAAAGGTGCCATAGAAATATCTTCAATAAATAAAAATAATACAATATAGAACTAATGCCTACAGGAAAATCTGTCCTCCATTACAAGAACAGCCAAGGACCTCTACCCAGTCCAAAATGATTACGAGCCTAGTGCACCTTTCCTATGAGGAAAGCTTAAAGAATCTGCAACTTTTCAGTTTACCAAAAAAAAAAAATCATCCGGGGAGACAGACTTGACAGATGTTTATAAAATTATGCATAGATTTGAGAAGGTAGGTAGAACTTTTTCTCTCACCCATAATACTTCAACATGGGAGCACCCAATAAAGTTGATGGGAATAGTTTCAGAGCAGACTAAAGAAAGTACTTCTTTACTCAATGAGTGATTAAATTGTGGAATTCACTGCCAGTGCAGGTAGTGATGACCCCAAGCTGATATGGCTTTGGAAAAGGTTGGCCAGATTCATGAAAGGATACAAGCCATGAAGACTAAAGGGTACCTCTGTATTCACAGGCAGAAAATCTCTAAATACCAGTACTAGGAGGCAACCTCAGGTGAAACCCCTGGCCTCTATGCCCTGTTGTTGGCCCTCCAGAACTGGTTGGTCACCGATCAAGAGTCCAGTAGCACCTTAAAGACTAACCAAATTTGGGGGCAGGGTCTGAGCTTGATTGAGTCACTGCTCCCTTGTTTAGTTGGTCACTGTGTCAGACAGGATACTGAGCTAAATGAACCACCGATCTCATCCAGCAGGTCACTTCTTATGTTCTCTTTTGCATTTCATCATTGCTCTCTTAGCTTTTCTTTGCCCTGTCTTTGAAAATGGTTGCAATGTATCCATCCCAGACCACGTGCGTGGCCATTTCACCACGCGGTCAGGCGAAGCGGCCGCGCTTCGCTCTCAGTAACAATGGGACAAGCGGATCCTAGCCAGCACCTATTGGCAGGCTAGGCTCCCGGCCAAGAGCCTATGGAACTCTCAGCCACTGTAAATAGCCAATCACTTGTGTGTGGGTGTGTTTGGGGTTGTTGCACATATAAACCAGCCTGCGAGCTGGTTAGTTTGTCTTGTTCTGAGCTGAAATAAAGTATGAGAGCTGAAATCACTAGTAAGTCTCAGTACTTTTCACTGGCGACAAGGGTGGGATCCTAACTCCCATGAACAACGACCCGGACGATGATTCGAGCACCGCATCGAGCCCCAACGCCGAGACCGACGCAAGCTGCTCTGCTTCGCACCCTGGTTCTCCGGTAACCACTCACCGCTCTGCTCCTCGCTCCGCTCCTCGCCCTGCTGACCCTGAGAGCAGCAGCGCTTCCTGCCTCGATCCAGCTGCCGCTGCCGCCGTTCCCGAGCTACCCTCACCACATGTAGCAGTACGATGGCTACCTCCCAGGAAAGACCTGGCTCAAGATCCTGGAGAGCTACTTCGACTGCCACGACATCGTAGACCCGGGTAAGAAAAAGGCCCATCTCCTTCGGTCCTGTGGCATAGACACCATCTTGCTGCTTAAGGACCTCACTGCGCCTAAGCAGACCAAGGACGAGTCCTATGGGCTCTTTGCCTGTGGCTCTTAGACTAGGGGCTCTGTAAGAAGCCCAAAAAGAGCCAGAAAGACAAGGCCCTAGGCTCTTTGTCTTTCCCGTAAAATAATTTGACTTGATAACAAAAACCACATAAATACCAAGGGTTTAAAAGGGGGATTATATTTATTTATTTTAAAAGAATTATGAAGCCAGAATGCCAGCAGGGGGTTGGGGGCT
>NW_015173139.1:917470-932403 GCF_001447785.1 Gekko japonicus
CACATTGCCAGGGTCTGCCGCTCCTGACGACCACCACAGAAGACTTCAACCCACCAGACCTCGGATCTACACATGGACCTGCATACCCTCTCAGCCCACCACCAGCTGCACCAGGTAAGCAACTTGCCCCCCGATAGCCCCCATAAGGTACATGTTATGGTGTTGATAGAGGGGTCCCCCTGAAGTATGGAAGTTGACTCTGGCTCTTCCTACTCTATAATCTCGGAGGAGACGCTGCGCTTGCTCTGTCCACATGGGGGACCCCCTCTGAAGAAGCCACAGGGGTTTAAGTTACAAGACTTTAGCAAGAACCCTGTGGCGGTGCGGGGCTGGGGCAAGTTTGCGGTGCAGTTTAAGGATTTCAATGGACAATTGGACTTGCTGGTGGTGGGTGGAAGATACTCCAGTTTGTTGGGACTTTCATGGTTCGGGCCCCTGGGGTTGCAGCTCACGGGGGCGAATCAGCTTCAGGCTGAGGATTTCGCGGCTGTGTGTAATGAGTTTCCCAGGGTTTTTGGTGGCACTCTGGGCCGATACACCAGGACCCCCATCTCACTCGAACTCGACCCGGCCATCCGCCCCATTAGGATCAAGGCCAGGCATCCCCCCATAGCTATGAGGCCTAAAACCGAGGCTGAGCTGGATCGTTTGGTGGCCCAGGGGGTGTTAGAACCCGTAGCTTCCACATGGCGGGAGTCTCCTATAGTCACCCCAGGGAAACCTAATGGCGAGGTGTGAATCTGTGCCGATTACAAGTGCACCCTGAATAAAGCCCTCCAAGACCACGCGTATCCGGTACCGGTGGTGAGCCATGTGTTGGCCGCATTGGTGGGGGCATGAATTTTCGGCAAGCTGAACTTGGCCCAGGCCTACCAGCAGCTTCCAGTGGATACAGCCACAGCCGAGGCTCAGATGATAGCAACACACAAGGGGGCTTTTAAGGTCCACCAACTGCAGTTTGGGGTTTCGGTCGCACCCGGCATTTTCCAGTCTTTCGCGGACAATTTGTTAAAAGGTATTCCAGGAGTGCAGCTGTTTCTAGACGACGTGCTCATCGCGGCGCCGGATGCCCCGACCTTCACCAACTGGCCCCGGACGGTGCTTCAGCGTTTCGACTTGGCCGGTCTAAAGGTCAAATGGGAGAAATGCCTGCTCGGAGTTCCTAAGGTGGAGTTTTTGGGGTTTGTCGTGGATGCCCAAGGAATCCACCCCACAGCTGAAAAAACCAAGGCCATCACGCAGGCCCCCCCGCCCACATCCAAGACGGAGCTGCAGGCTTTCCTGGGCCTGCTTAATTTTTATCATTCCTTTCTCCCTCTGAAGGTTGCGGTGGCGGAACCTCTGCACCGCCTGCTGGACAAAAACGCTCCATGGGTTTGGGGACCGGAGCATGCCGCCGCTTTCCAGGCAGTTAAGGACCTTCTTGTCTCAAATTTGGTCCTTTCCCATTTCAACGAGGCATTACCAGTGGTCCTCGCCTGCGACGCCTCTCCGTACAGGGTCGGGGAAGTTCTGGGCCACCAGCTACCGGATGGCCGGGAGGTTTCAGTAGCTTACTATTCTCGTACCTTGTCATCGGCGGAGTGCAACTATGCACAGATCGACAAGGAGGCGCTAGCGATTGTGGCTGGGGTGAAGAAATGTCACCATTACCTGTATGGCCAACCTTTTACGATCCTGAAAGACCATAAACCGCTTCTCGGCCTCCTTGCCTCTGACCGCCAGACCCCCCCAGATGACTTTGCCCCGGGTGTTCCGGTGGTCTGTTTTCTTGGCAGGCTACTCTTATGCGCTTCTTCACCGGCGGGGGAAAGTGATGGGACATGCTGATGCTTTGAGCCGCCTTTCGCTGCTATCCACGGATCTGGACCCGGCTCACCAGGTCACCTTGCTGGAGGGTCTTCCCAATCGGCCAGTGCATGTTCATGAGGTGGCCCGCCACACAGCCCGGGACCCGATCCTTTGCTGTGTCTTGGACTGGGTGAGAAGGGGGTGGCCTACGGCCTCGGTGGGGGTGGACTTCACAGCATTCGCCTCTCGCAAGGATGAGCTGTCGTTCCACAAAGGCTGTTTAATGTGGGGTGGCCAGGTGGTGATTCTGACTCGGTTAAGGGAACGAGTCCTCACAGCGCTACACGACACACATCCGGCGGTAGTCCGGATGAAAGCCCTGGCCAGAAGTTATGTCTGGTGGGCAGGGCTGGACCAGGTAAAGCGCTGTCAGCCTTGCCAAGTATTCCAACCCGAGTTTTCCCGAGCTCCCGCCAGGGCCTGGGAATCATCACACAAGCCCTGGTCTCGGCTCCACCTGGACTTTGCGGGGCCATTCCAGGGTCAACTCTTTTTTATACTCGTGGATGCGTACAGCAAATGCCTCGAGGTCATCCTGGTGCCGTCCACATCCTAATGAGCAGCTATCCAGGCCATGTAGCACATCTTCAGCGCCCAGGGGATTCCGGACACCCTGGTCACCGACAACGGAATGGCATTTACCTCTACCAAATTTCAGGATTTTACCCGCTATTATGGAATTCACCATGTCAGGTCAGCCCCATTCCACCCTGCGACCAACAGCCAAGCTGAGCGCATGGTGCGCACAACTAAGGAGGCGTTCCGCCGCTTGGATAGTAAGGACTGGGACTACAAGCTGGCAGCTTTCCTCTTTGGCCAGAAAACGACACCTCACACCGTGACGGGACGCAGCCCAGCGGAGCTCCTTTTGGGATGGCGGCTGACAACCCGGCTGGATCACCTTCATCCCGATCGAGTACCGGAAGAGGAACTGGCCACAGAGTCACCCGAGGCAGCTAGAGGGTTTTTCCCCGAGGATCCGGTCTACACCCGGAACTATGCACAAGGCCCGCCATGGATTCTGGCCTCAGTGGTGAAAGTCCAGGGACCCAGGTCATATGAGGTCTCCAGCGAGGACGGCCAGATACTTCACCGCCACATCAATCAGCTGCAGCGGTGGGTACTACCAGCACCACAGCCGCCAACTTCGCCCATCTCCCAGCCGAGTGCTACGGTGTCACCTTCCGCCCCGGTTCCAGCACCTCGCCGCTCAACAAGGCCCCGTAAAGCACCCTCCTATTTGCAGGACTTCGTGTGTGGGTGACTTTTGGATCAAGGGGGGAGGGGTGTAATGTATCCATCCCAGACCACATGTGTGGCCATTTCACCACGGTCAGGTGAAGCAGCTGAGCTTCGCTCTCAGGAACCTATTGGCAGGCTAGGCTCCCCACTGAGAGCCTATGGAATTCTCTGCTACTGTAAATAGCCAATCACTTTTGTGATGGTGTGTTTTGGGTTCAGGGGTTGTTGCACATATAAACCAGCCTGCGAGCTGGTTAGTTTGCCTTGTTCTGAGCTGAAATAAAGTATGAGAGCTGAAATCACTAGTAAGTCTCAGTACTTTTCAATGGTGGTGGGAACCACCCAATGTAATCAGTGCACAGCTCGCTACTAGTTGAACACTATGGGGCTGGTCTGCTGTCTGTCCTCCATAGCCAAATGTTCAGATGTGCAAGCAGAGCAACGCAGGCTCCGGGGTTTCCAAAATCACAGCTGAGCGTGACCGATTTTGATGCCGAAGGTGGGCAGCCGAACTCGACCAGGTTCCCATCCGTTTACTGTGTTGCCCAATCAATTTTCCTTCCCAACAGCTACTCCGCTACTGCGAGGCTGAAATGACACTCCTCCTTCGCTTCTCCAATTACTCTCTTTACATGTTACACACTTTCCCCGCCCGCCTCCATATCCTTCTATCAACCCACCTTCGTTACTAAGCGCCGGGCTAAATGACTTCCCCCAATTAATCCGATCATTGCCTCAGATAAGTAACACATCCCCGCTCCCCTATCGATTGGCGCCCACCCCCCGGGCGGGGTCCTCTTATCGACCGCCACGCGACTCCTTGTCTTGATCTCGCCGCTCAGCACCTTCTTCACGTGGCGCGCCGGCTGAGGGGTGAGCCAGAGGAAGCGGGCTCCCGCCCTCGGCCGCCTGGCGCGCGCTCCCCGACCAGTTTTATGGCCACGCGCACGCGGCCGCACGGCGGCGCGCTCGATGGTCTCTGCCCTAATGCGGGAGTCGGGGAGAGAAGGCGCTGCACAAGGATGGGAGCTGTGCGGGGAGGCGGCGGAGGCGGCGGCAGAAGAGAGGTCTGGTAGCCTGGCGGCTGGCGCGGATCGTCAGTAGAGTCTTCGGGGAAGCCGGGCGGGATGAGCCTGCTGTGAGCCTGGCCTCGCCAGAAGAAAGGGGGCTCAGCCGGGGCGGTGGCGGCCGCTGGCCAGGTAAGGATGCTGCTGCAGCAGCATGGAGGTGTTTGCATCTGCGACGAGATCCAGGGCGACAGACGAACGCCTCCTTGGCAGCCGTCCTCGAACCTCTGCTTGGGGTTTCGTGGGTGCAGCAGCTAAAGCAGAAGGGCAAGGGAGGTCTGTGGCGCTGGCAGAGCCGGGGCTGCATCTTTCGCCCTGTTTTCTTCCCTTGCCCCAGCAACGTCCTGGTCTCCTTTCTCTTCCATCCTGTCTCCACCCCGTCTCCCGCATCCCTCCCTGCCTCCCTCCCTCCCTGGGCTCTCCTTGGCCTCCGCTGCTGGTCTCTTCGTAGCCCTACCGGGATTCCCGCTTACCAAGCAGCTCTTCTGTTCCCGAGGAGCCCCCTGGCTGTCAGCGGGGCATCCAGAGTTTCTCTTCGGGGTGCCGTCGGTGGGGGTTGCTGCGTCAGCATTATTACCCTGGGAGGGGAAGACTTGAGATTTCCCCGGCTTTCTGTTCTTGGGGGAGGGTTGGCAGACCCTACTGGTCTGGGGAGGAAAGGAAAGATGGTTTTTGAGCACAGCCTTCACCCCTGAGGCACCGGGAAGTTCCTGTCAGAGTTATTGCTTGATGCTCTTTAGAGGCCTGGGTATTGGGGCTTTTCCATTTGAAGATTCCTTTGCCACAAACGTTGATTCCACCTACCTAGGACAATGCACAGCTGAATGGCCTTCTCAGGATTTTTTGTCTTTGGAAACAGTTTGCATTACAAGTGAAAAAACCCATTTGCTTAGTTAATGGATCTGAAGGGCCCCATAATTAATACTCCCCCCTTTTAAATCTAGCCAATGGCATAGGAAAGGGAGTAGCAAGGCCAGCACTGGGAAACAATATATTTTTAAAAAAAATCTAAAGGCTTGGGTGTATAATGTTGTGCAGCTAAATGCTCCTATGTTTGTTTTTGAAAGAGCTTGAAAACACAGGAAGAAAATAAGATAGGACCTCAACTGCCATGGTTTGTGACATAAAGGGGTCTCTGGGGTGTTTATGAAAAGCTAGCCTGTCTTAATTGGTTTTGGGATGGGAGGGCAGGATGTCTTTCTGAAGCATCTGGTACTAATCCCTGATAGAAATAGGATGCTGGTATATAGAAGTCCCTCCAGTGTGGTAGCAGTATTGGGGGGGGGGGGGAGAATGATACAATAAATATAGCAATAATCTTGTTAGAAGCCATGTTAATCATGAGCGGGTAAGATCAGATCTGTGGTCCTCTGTAGAAAGAAGCACTCTTTGCATATGCAATTCCAGTCAGCTGCTATTGATTAAGGGGGTGAAACTGCTGAATCATTTGTACTCTCCTCCCAGCATGTTTTGTGCTTCAGTTCCATTATGGTCTCCAGTTAATGGGCAAGGTTCTAGTTGCAGAATATTGGTCTTCAGTCTCTTCTTTCATTTAAGCAGCACTGGCCTGGTGTGGCAATATTCTTGGAGTTGAGTGGACAACTATTAAGAGCCAGTGTCATGTAGTGGTTAGAATTTCAGATTAGGATCTGGAAGACCCAGGTTCAAATCCCCACTCTGCCATGGAAGCCTGCTTGCTGACCTTGGGACAGTTATACACTCTCAGCTTAACTGACCTCACAGGTTGTTGTGAAAATAAAACAGAGAAGAGAACAATTTAAGCTGCTCTGGCCTCCATTGGGGAGAAAGGCAGAGTATAAATGAACCAACCGATTAATTAATCAACGTTCATCTCAACATCTTTTCAGTAGATGAGGTTTATTTTGATGCTTACTTTGTAGGCTTTAAAATCTGAAAGCCAACTGCATCTTTTTCTCTTACCTAATCATACAAGAACATAAGAAGAACCCTTCTGGATCAGACTAGTGGTCCATCTAGTCCAGCAACCTTCACACAGTAGTAAACAGGGCATAGAGGTCATGGCCTTTCCCTAATGGTGCTGCCCAATTAGAGGTTGGCTGCCTTTGAATATGAAGGTTCCCTCAGTCACCATGCCTAGTACCTATTGGTAGACTTATCCTTCACAAATCTGTCTAATCCCCTTTTAATTCAATGCTCATGGCCATCAATATGTCCATTGGCAGTGAATTCCACATTTACTCATTGAGTAAAGAAGTCTTTTTATCTGTCTTACATCTACTGCCCATCAATTTAATTGGGTGCCTCTAAGAGCGAGAGAGAGAGAGAAAAGTTCTTTCTATCTACTTGCTCTGCTCCAAATAAAATTTTATAAATGTCTGTCATGTCTCCCCTCTGTTGTGTTTTTTCTACATTGAGTAGTCCCAGATGTGTTAGCATTTTCTCATAGGAAAGGTACTCCCTTAATCATCTTGCTTACCCTCTTCTGTACTTTTTCCAGCTCTGCGTTATCCTTTTTGAGATATGGTGACCAGCACTGTACACAGTGCTTCAAATGAGGCTTCACCATTGGTCTGTACAGGGGTATTATAATATTGGCTGTTTTATTTTCAGTTCTTCCTAATAATCTCCAGCATGGACTATGCCTTTTTCCACTGCTGCTGTACACTGACTTGACTTTTTCTTCAAGCTATCCACTGCAACCCCAAGATCTCTTTCCCGGTTATCCTCAGCCAGTTCTGAACCTTTCAGCATATATTTAAAGTCAGGATTTTTTTGCTCCAATGTGCATCACTTCTCATTTGCTTATGCTGTCACTTCAAACTGACTCACATCTTCAGACACTATTCCTGAAAACAGTGACTCCAGTGTGGGTACATGGCCCTCATTTTCCACAATGAAAACAGACACAAAGAATTCATTTAGTTTTTCTGCCATCTCTCCATCATCCTTGAGCCATCCTGCCATTCCTTTTGCTGTCTAATGGCCCAACAGGCTCCCTAGCTAGTTTCCTACTCCTAACAGATCTGGAGCACTGCTTTTTGTTTATCTTGATGTTGTTAGTAATCCACTCCTCAGATTTTCTTTTCGCTTGCCTTATTGTTAACTTACGTTTTTTTGCCACAACCTGTGCTTCTCTCTGTTCATTTCATTTGGAAAAACTGGAGAGCCAGTTTGGTGTAGTGGTTAAGTGAGTAGACTCTAATCTGGGAGAACTGGGTTTGATTCCCCACTCCTCCACTTGCAGCTGCTGGATGACCTTGGGCAAGCCATAGTTCTGTCAGAGCTGTTCTCTCAAGGACAGTTCTGGAAAGAGCTCTCTCAGCCCCACCTACCTCACAGGGTGCTTGTTGTGGGGAGGGGAAGGGAGAGGAGTTTGTAGGCCACTCTGAGATGCCGAGTGAAGGGCGGGGTATGAATCCAATCTCCTCCTCCTCCTTCGTGAATGAAGTGTTTTTATGGCTTTCTTTACATGGTTTTTTAGCCATGCAGGCATCCTTTTAGACTTGGAAGTACCTTTCCTAACTTAAGAACATAATTAGAGCCCTGCTGGATCAGACCAGTGGTCCATCTAGTCCAGAATCCTGTCTCATACAGTGGCCAATCATTTCTTCTGGAGAGCCAACAACAGGGCATAGAGGCCAAGGCCTTCCCCTGATGTTGTCATCTGTCACTGGCATTCAGAGGTTAACTGCATCTAAATGTGCAGGCTACTAGTCACCATGGCTAGTAGCCACTGATAGACCTATCCTGCATGAATCTGTCTAATCTCCTTTTAAAGCCGTCTGTGCCCATGGCCATCACTACCTCTGCCAGCAGCAAATGCCACATTTTAATCACTTGCTGAGTAAAGAATTATTTCCTATTGTCCATCCTGAATCTATTACCTATCAGCTTCATTGGCTACCCTTGAGTTCTAGTAACTTGAGATATGAATTTTACCTGGATCTGAATTTGTGTGGTTTTAAATAATTTCCAAGCATCCTGGAGAGATGCGACTCTTTTAATTCTCCCTTTTAACACCCATCTAACTAATCCTCTCATTTTTGTAAACTTTGTTTATTTGAAGTCATATGTAATAGTTTTTGACATTGGAAGCAACTTTCCATTGACATGCATGCTGAGCTTAATAGCATTGTGGTCACTGTGTCCAACTGGTTTAACAAAATCTACATCTCAAACCAGATCTTGAGCCCCACACAGAAACAAGTGCAGGATCACTATCCCTCTAGTTGGCTCTGTGACCAACTGTTTCAGCACACATTTATGATATCTAGCAACCTGGTTTTTATAGTATGACTTGAGCACACATTTGCACAGTCAACAATAGGGTAGTCAAAGTCACCCAGTATTACAATATTTTCTGCTTTAGACACCTCCCTTATTTCCTTCTTCATCTTGATATCTGCTTTGTGGTAATGATCAGGCGGGCTGCAGTACCATCCTTAGAAAATAATGTCCCTTTAATTAATTAATTTATTTATCACATCTATACCCCACCCTCCCCGCAATGCAGGCTCAGGGCAGCTCTATAGTTTATGGGGCTGCCATACCACAGACCAACTGGGAACTGGGGTGTGCTTCCTTTCCTTCCTTCCCTAGGAGAAATGTAGCAACGACTCCTCTGGACTCTTAGGTTCTCCTAACCTATACTGAAGACACAAATAAAAATTAAAGGCGCTTGACAGAGAAGCTAGTGTTTTTATTGTGAACCACATTCTTTTTAGATGGCTATCCAGAAGCCTACTTAACTGTTAGCCAGCACAACTACTTTGTTTCTCCAAAATGTCTTGATGTTACTCAAAACTAAGTAAAGGTAAAGGTTCCCTTGCTCGAAAGCCAGTCGAATCCGACTCTAGGGTTGCAGTGCTCATCTCCGTTTCAAAGCCGAAGAGTCAGCACTGTCCGAAGACATTTCCGTGGTCATGTGGCCGGCATGAATAAACACCAAGGCACACAGAACGCTGTTACCTTCCCACTGAAGTGGTACCTATTTATCTACTTGCAATTTCTTGCTTTCGAACTGCTGGGTTGGCAGGAGCTGGAACTAGAGACGGGAGCTTACTCCGTCATGTGGCACACTCGGGTCTTGAACTGCTGAACTACCGACCTTCCACAGCCTGCAGTTCAGCGTCTTAACTACTTGAACCACCGCAGCTCCTTTACTCAAAACTAGCTTCATGCTAATCGAATCAAAATAAATACCCTCTGCAATCTCTTCAAGTTCCTATAAAAACAAACTTTAGAATAGGAGGTACATTACAAACCACTTCCATTGAGATTGTGTTCTTTGAATTTGATAGGGAAAATACATGTTATATATTGTACAGCTTCTCTTGCTCTAGATTCTGGAATGTGGAACTCTGTCATGCTATATTTATCTGAAGTAATTGCAGTAGATACTACTTCATTATGGGATGGTACAGGGCAGCCTCTTTCTTTGTCCTCATGACCTGGAGAACAAGAACATTAGCTAGGCAGAAATTTAGATAGTTGGGGCCACTTTTTTGTAGGGTAACTTTAGGGGCAATATGCAGTGGCCTTGAAGTACTAGATTCTTGGATTCTAGGCTTTAAGCTACCCTCCCAAGCTTGTTACCAGTTCCTTCTGGAAAGTTGTGTGTCTGAACTTGCTTTGAATGGACTTAGAAATGACCTTAGGATTCTAAAGACTTTCTAGACCTTACAGAACTGGAACTCTTTGAATGAAGACATACTCCAAATCAACCAGTGTATTATAGCTGTTCTCAAATGTGAACCACCTCACTGACCAAATTCTGTTCTCAGTTAAGGCCTAACATGTGATGCTGGACTGGGGAAGAGCTGTCTTTACCCCTTCCCAGTTCCTTGATCAAAAGTGGTCCCCATACTTATACTGTGTCTGGTTCTTTTCCTTACCAGATCTTTAAGTGGACTGGGAAGACAATCAAGGAGAGGGTGGGGAAAGAAGAGTTAATCCATCCTCCCAGTACTGTGGATCAGACCCCCCCCCCAGCACTCAACTGTTTTTTTTAACGACCAAGTTACATGTCCAGAATTTCATTCATGGAGCTCCAGTGGAGGCGGAGATTGGATGTCTGAACTTTTATACCTCCCATGTCTCTTTTGTTGATGCAACCAATTTTGAGTGCATTTGGAATTTGACAGATCACTACTGGTGGTGATGGGAGGAGTCTAGTCTCTACCTGTTGAAGACAAAAAGGGGGGGGAGATAAAACTTAACCCCCAAATGAATCACGAACCTGAAAGGCACTATATACTACTATATTACACTGGCTCCATATTGCACTTGTAATAGATTTTATTTGGACCAGAACAGGAAGGTACACAATTGAGTTACTACTCAAGACATGTGTGCCTGACTAGGGCTGAAGGTGATATCAAATGAGGCCTCTTTATTATATCTCTGCCTTGAGTCATGGATATGGATTAGAAAATAATTCTAACTTGGTCCTATATTGAGTACATAAGAACATAAGAGAAGGCAATGTTGGACCAGGCCAATGGCCCATCTAGTTCAACACTCTGTGTCACGCAGTGGCCAAAAATACCAGGTGCCATCAGGAGGTCCAGCAGTGGGGCCAGGACACTAGAAGCACTCCCACTGTTGCCCCCCCCCAAGCACCAAGAATACAGTGCATCACTTGCCCCAGACTGAGAGTTCCTATCTATACCTCGTGGCTAATAGCCACTGATGGACCTCTGCTCCATATATTTACCTAATTCCCTCTTGAAGCGTCCTTGCTTATAGCCGCAACCACCTCCTGTGGCAGTGAATTCCATATGTTAATCACTCTTTGGGTGAAGAAGTACTTCCTTTTATCCGTTCTAACCCAACTGCTCATGAGTGCCCATGAGTTCTTGTACTGTGAGAAAGGGAGAAAAGTACCTCTTTCTCTACTTGCTCTATCCCATGTATAATCTTATAAACCTCAATCATGTCACCCCTCAGCCATCGTTTCTGCAAGCTAAATAGCCCCAAGCGTTTTAACCTTTCTTCATAGGGAAAGTGTTCCAACCCTTTTATCATTCTAGTTGTCCTTTTCTGCACTTTTCCTAATGCTATAATATCCTTTTTGTGGTGTGGTGACCAGAACTGTACACAGTACTCCAAATGAGGGTGCACCATTGATTTCAAATCAAATACCTTTAATGGCATATCAATAAAATACATAGTGTGATAAAATATGAGCAAGGAGGCGTTACAGAGACAACAAAATAAGGTAGATCATACGGAAAGCTTGTATCTATAACCGCTTCAGCCAAAAACCTAGCAACCAGAGCTGTGATGTCCGGATTTGTGTCATTTAACAGACATTGGATTATTCTGTCATTGTTAACACAATGTTTAGGGTATAGTGGAGAGGAAAGGAAAGGAGTTTCTTACACGAACCTGCATGCAATTGACATTCCAAGATAATGTGATGGATTGAATCTATTGATTTTAGAGGACTGATACATTGCCTGTCATGGAAAGGAACTTTGTTATACCGACTAGTTAATATTTTTGAGGGGAAAATATTTAGTCGGGCCAATATAAAAAGAAGAAGCCTTTGTTTTATGGTTCGAAAGATAGCAGATTCATTGAAGGGCAGGAAGAAATGGATTGAAAAGCCCAATTGTTGGATTTTCTTTTTGATAGTTGAAATCCAGGTAATACTATTTGGATCACTTTTTAATTTTGAAAGTAAAGAGTTTGAAGAAATTCAAAAATGTAACCTGAGCCAATATTTAAAGATTAGCCAAATTCTTGTTTCAATAAAATGCTGGCCCAATTCTATACAAAGTGCCGAATATGGTGTACAATTGGAGACTCCTAAAAGTTGCCGGAAAAATCTTGCCTGAATTTTCTCTAAATTGTTGTTGAATGCCTTTATCCAGACTGGGATGCCATAAAGCATCTGAGGTAGAACGTTTGCTTCAAAAATCTTAATTGCAGCAGGAACATACTGGTTACCATTAGAAGAAGAAGAAGAGATTGGATTTATACCCTGCCCTTCACTACCCAAAGGTGTCTCAGAGCGGCTTACAAACTCCTTTCCCTTCCCCTCCCCACAACAGATACCCTGTGAGGTAGGTGAGGCTGAGAGAGCTCTTGACAGAAACTGTTCTTTTTCAAGAACAGCTCTTATCAGAACTACAGCTTGCCCAAGGTCATCCAGCCAGGTGCAAGTGGAGGAGTGGGGAATCAAACCTGGTTCTCCCAGATTAGAGTCCGTGCACTTACCCACTACACCAAACTGGTTAGTGAAGAAGAACTCTGTTTCCTGTTAATTAGCCATTTATTGTAATATTATTGCAATGTCTGGAGCCAAATGTGTAATAACTATGTTTGACCACTGAAGAAGGCCATAAGGCCAAAAAAAATTAGTCAGGGTTGCATATCATCTATGTTTGAGATAATTATATGATTTTAATCTGAACTGAGGCTATATTTTGGCCTATAATTGGTTTTGTTCATTTTGTAATAAATACATGTATCGTATATGTGATAAATATTTATGTTTTATATTCAGTTATTTAATTATTGGGCCCTTAAATTTGGATTCATTTAACCTTCTCATTCTACCTGTGTGAACTCAGATGGGCTTTTGACTATTGTTACCATTATGCGCTTGCTCCCCCCCCTTTGGTGAGTATTGTGTGTGTTTGTGCTTGTGAGCCTGGAAGTCATGGTGACTTCTGGTGACCCCTAGTGGAGCTAGGACATTTCGGAGAGGTGGCTTGATATTACCTGCCTCTGCGTCCCTGGCCCAGGTATTCCTTGGAGAGGTCGCCCTTCCAAGTACTTGCCAGGGTCGGCCCTGCATAGCTTCTTGGATACGATGAGATCAGGATTGCCTGGGCTATCCAGGTCCGGGCTCGGTATGAGCTTGCTTGAGTGTCATGGAGCTATTTTCTTGGCAGGCATGATTACATGATTCTGCTGCAGCACACTGGTCTATAATGGGGAGTTTTGTAGGCTTAAACTGAATCGCTGTTTTATCCCTTCCAACTTCAATTACTCTGATTTTTTTTATTGAGAGGGTTTTTTTTCACCCTCTCTCTTATTGGGAGGGGCTGTGGCTCAGTGGCAGAGCATCTGCTTGGCATGCAGAAGGTCCCAGGTTCAATCCCTAGTATCTCCAGTTAAAAGATTTGGCAGTAGGTGATGTGAAAGACCTCTGCCTGAGACTTTGGAGAGCCACTGCCAGTCTGAGTAGACAATACTGACTTTGATGGGCCAGTGGTCTGATTCAGTATAAGGCAGTTTCATGTGTTTGTGTGTTCATATTTTCATCTATGCCAAAGAAAACCGTAGCAGGACTTGAAAAAATCTGAGTGTCTCCTTCCCCACTAGAAAAGTCATCTGTTTCATGGCAGGTATTTGTGTCCTTAACAGTTGTATACTTTGCAAATATTCAACAAGTGTGTAGATTTTTCTAGCACTGAGTTATGGTAGTTATGAAGAGGACATCTCATTTTTCTTTTTTTGGTGTCCACCCTCTTTTGGGCTCTTTTTAAAAAATTGATAAAACGTCCCCTTTTGGGGTTGGAAAGTTAGGAACATTCCTAGTTAGTAGCAATTATCACAGAGTAAATAGTAAGAGTGTTTAAAATGAGAGTTGTCATAGTGACCACTTGTTTGAAGTAGTCAGTCAGGAAATATGTCCTCATATTTTGCTTTTCAGAATATGTGGCCCCTAGATTTGGGCAGGCACTTGTTGAGGTTTCTACTTGTCAAACAGTTGTGAATGGCACAAGAAATTTGTGGGGGAAGAAGTGTTTAAAGCTCTATTTCTTTACTCTGAAATATGACATAAAGCACTATGCAACAGTCAAGCATCATGGGTGGCAAAAAGACAGACAACAGAGGACCGAAAAATTTGGCTGGCCTTGAAGCCTACGCAGCCCTTCACCCAGTGCCAGATTTATAAGCTAAACAAGCTACAGTTTAGGGCCTCGCAATCTGCTGGGGCCTCAAATTAAAAAAATAAAAAATAAAAATATAAAAAATGATTTAAAAAATCTCATAGAAAAATCACTCAAATGAAGTCAGACATATCACAATGATAAATTCTAAATAATTTTAAATATACAAAATATAGGTAAAGGTAAAGGTTTCCCTTGCTCAAAAGCCAGTTCCAGGGGCCCTGCAGGAGTATCACTCACTCACTGGGTTGAATGGGGCTTCCCCATCTGCCTCTGCGGGAGGGGGGGGGGAGAACAGCCCCGTCAGTGTATTTTCTGTTGCTCTCTTACTCCCTCACCCCAAAAAGGGTCTTGCTCTTGTAATCTTGTGGTATATTCATTGTATACATGTAGTGGAATTGTCTGCTCTCTTCCCCTAATATCTGTGTGATTTGGTTTGGTCCTGTTGGATGGAGCACTTGTTTCAGTTTTGTTTTGTATATGCTGAATGGACCTGAGAACAGGCGGCTCAGTGAGTACTCTAGCCTGGGAACCCACAGCCAAAGGGAAACATTACAGTGTAAGCCTTCAAGCTCCTTTTTGACTGCTGGGGGGTGGGGGGATTTGGAACTTGGGGGAAAACAAACATGCACAGAGGCTTTCATTTCCTTTCCCTTTCCTTTCTTCCATTTCTTTCTTTCTTTGTTTCCTTCTCTTTCTTTGTTTCCCTTTCCCCCATTTCTTTCTTTCCCTTTTTTCAATTTCTTTCCCTTTCTGGGAGCCCTCTATCCATGCCTTGCCTAGGCATCAGGGAGGGAGAGGGGGGTGCATCTCAGTGCTGAGCATATTTTATTTTTATTTGATTTCTTATTTGTTGTGATGTCAGTGCACTTTTTGTGATGTC
>NW_015173139.1:933879-933983 GCF_001447785.1 Gekko japonicus
TTAAGACAAGCTCAAATATATCAAAAGAAATATAAAAATTGCTCTAAATTTTTGAAAGGGGGGATAGTTTTACGTTTTTGAGAGGGAGGAAGACTTTTTGAACG
>NW_015173139.1:934542-937729 GCF_001447785.1 Gekko japonicus
AATTTTCACGTGAATAAAAGGTTATTTTTTATACATTACCAATTATGTTGTTATATTAATTTAATTTTTACCTTTTATTTTCCTATTTTAATTTAAAATGTTCTGTTCTATGAGTCTTATTTGTCATTTTAAAACCCTTTAATTTTGTAATTATTTCTGTGATTTTGTAAACACATCCTTTATTATTTTTTAAATAAAAATTAAAAGACAATATATTTTCAAATATTAAAAAGGCGTATATATTTTAAGTTTTTCTGAGACCAGCTGATGTAATTTAAAACAGTAGGGGGCCTCTGGGTTTTGTATAGCTTAGGGCCTCAGCAAGTCTAAATCCGGACCTGCCTTCACCTATCTCAAGTCTGTTGAGGAAGGGTCAGCCACAACATAAACTGGACTGGGGACACACAACAGCAAGAATTCTCTTGCTGCATCTGAATGTCTGCAAAGTCCAGTGCAAAGTGAGAAGCTTGACCCTGACCCCACCCCTACCCCACCCCTTTCCATATGCGTAAGGACTCAAGGGAGGGGAGGGGCATATATTTCCCACTTGGAGTGAAATGAGATCCTACTTTGCCAGAGCTCTCTGCAGAGTATGGCAAAATTGGGAAGGGATCTCTTGTATCATGCTAGGAAAAGATTTGTGGATGCTAACAGAGTCCTGGTCACTGCAGATATGGAACCCTACTGGGGAACAAGGGAGAAGTTCTATTATTTGGAGGCCCCATGCACTTCAAGCACCTCGCCCTTTCTTCATCAGGAGTGAAAGATTATCTGTTTTGGAGAATCCAAGCAAAGTATTTCCAAGCTAGCCTCTTCTTTCCTCTTTCTGCCTTCATGCACCCTTTCTTTCCCCACCTTGATATTCCTCCTATGCTCCCATCATCCAAGCAAAGCAGGCCTTCTTTTACTTTATTGAACTCTGTTGTCTTAGATCTGGCTCCTGGAGACACCCAAAAAGTAGGCTGTCAAAACTTAATGACCATTTAATTTCTGTTTATCTGAGTATAGAGGAGCATTACTGTTTTCTGATGGCTAAACCCTTCTCTTCGGTAGAATATCCACTGTGACCACTGGGAGGGGGAGAGTTCTTTGCACATGCATACAGGGACTGACTGGCAGATCAGATTGCAAGGTCTAAACTTTAATTAGTTTCCCATCCATTCTTGCTTAACAGATCCCCTGCAGTGGATCTGTTCACTTGACAGCAGTTACGCAGCTGCGGTGCTGAGATCATTGCCTAGTGTTCTGACCAGCATTGTCTTCCACTCCGCCTGTCTGTCTGTCATATCCACCTGTTATCTTTTGTTTTGCACTCACTTTTCTGAAAGTGGGCTAATCTTGATTAGTTCCGCTTCTGTGCAGGATGGGGTGGAGATGCAGTGGATTGAATGCAATTTTACAGTGCCAGTGTCCAGTATCAGGAAATAAGTACTCAGTTTAATTCTGATATTCAGAACCACCATCAGACATAGACATAATTTAACTTTGCCTCATTCTCTAGATGCTAGTTCTTATTTGGCCTGCGTTCCTCCCTCAGTCTTGTTGGGTATTTTATTTGGGCCTGCCACTATAAAAAGAAAATAATATTTATAACCAGAGCAGCATGTCAAATCTTGTATGCAGATGTCTTTCTTTAAAAACCCACATGAGTCTTATCACATTGCATCAAGGGCTTTTAGTTTTGCCTCTGTGTTTGCCTTTAACAGCTTAGAAAGAACATCTTGGCACCTACAGTCTTAAATGTTATGGAGTGTATTTTCTCACTGTAAATCACATTTTAAAAGTACAGGCTTTTGTATAATTTTATTTTTATAGTCATTTGGAAAACCCGTCCTAGAAGTGCCTTTGTTTGTTGACATTTGTGTGCTAATTAGGTCCTTAATGTTTTTACAGAGGTTAAAAGTATCATGTGTTGTGATAGATAAATTAAAGAGGATTTTAAAGTTTTAGACTTCTTGTATGGAAGTCTTGTATGGAACATAGTTCTCCTTTCCTTTCTGTTTTTTACTACATAATGTGATAAGAGTTGGGGGATTAGTGCTTTATGAACAGAGATGCTGTAGCATAGCTGACTCAGGTGAATGCTTTCAAGGGTGACTTGGTGGAAGAAACCTCACCCCCCCTCCCGGCATTCACACAGCATTGTATAGATAGGCTCCCAACAGGTTTAACCAGCAAACATTTTGTTTGGCTAGTTAAATACAGTGAGACCTAGTCTGCATGAGCAATAGAATGTGAGCTGATAGAACCCTGAGGTGTCAGAAAGGACTATACCACTTCAGATTGCAGGTGGGAAGAACAACATGTATAACCACATGTAAAAACTGCCTGCAAACTTTTTTTAAAAAGCATGCAGCTGTGATAAAGGTTCTAGCCTAGCCCTTTGCATGCTATTCTAGTTTTTCTTGTACAAATAATTATTAATGTAGGGCGGGGGGCGGGATTGGAAAAAGAGGTGCCAGAACTCTCAAGAGGGAAATGAAGTTTTCAATCAGTATACTGAAAACTCATGAGCTTTTAAGCATTTTTAAAAGAATTTTGTTGAAGAGGTTCCGGAACTCTGTTCCGGCACATTCCCCCAGAAAAAAGCCCTGATGTAGGGGAACTGTGGAAAATGTAGTCCTTCACTTCAGTCTGATATAGGACCCATTTTACCTTTTCAGCACTCTGCCAAACACGTGGTTCTCCCCACCTGCAATCTGAAGTGGTACAGCCCTTTCTGACACCTCAGGAGTCTATCAGCTCTCATTCTATTGCTTGTGCAGACTACATCTCAGTAGGCAATCAAAATGTTTGCTGGTTAAACCTGTTGGGAACCTATCCAATGTTGTGTGAATACCACCCCAATCAGACACACATTGGGCCTAAACTAGTCAGTGACTTCCTCTATTGAAACTCCCCCAAGTGCTTGTTGGGGAGAAAAACCCCTATAAATTGGCTTGTTGCAAAATGCTTTTCTTCAGAGTCAGCCATTCTTGTCGTTTATAGACATTGAATGAGGGTCTCAGAGATCCAGATATGGTGGGTGCAAGAACCTTCCATACTCCTGTAACTCTGCACTATAGTGGGACTTTCAGATCCATTTTAGCAGATTGCTTTCAAAATTTTGCTTCCTTGATTGCAGGTAGAGGGCCACAACACTAGTGTTATTATTAGTGTTTGACTGTTAAGCATTTAAAATATTAAG
>NW_015173139.1:937777-957679 GCF_001447785.1 Gekko japonicus
GGGGGCATAACTCAGAACAATGGGGGAATGAGCAAGAAGATGCACAGTAACTCCCAGTATCTCTTCAGTGATGATCAAAGGGAGCTGTCCATCCCCATTTTTTGTTCTTCTCTAAATGCCCTGTACTGGCATTTAAGATAGGTTAGGTTGTATACTAAAGCTATTTCAGGACCTACCTGAACTGCATTTAGATCCTGTGGCTGTGTAGTGGAAGAAAAGCGAGTTTTCTGGGATCTGCCTTATACATCAGGGTCAGGTTTGTATATACGGTACAGCTGCAAAGTTTAACCCATGCTTTATAATCTTCCATGTTTATGAATGGTATTTAAAGGCCTCTTCTGTATGCTGTCTGGGTTCACTGCCTAGACAAAGGCATTTTACTTGCAGTATATGCTTTCAGGTGCATCACTGCACAATTCAGTTGGTTTCAGCTTGATAGAATTATCATGGCTTCCTCTAGAACCCTGGGAATGATGGTTGTTGCTGGTGTTTTTTAAGATGCTGAGAATTCTATTGGCAATTCCTTGTAGAACTTCAATTTCCAGAGTACCTTGAAGAAACTTACCAGTTTGTAATGCAGATATGCAAGCAGAATGCTCAGTGTGATTATAGTGTTGTTTGCTGAACGTTAAGAGTGTTGCTGTCAGGTTTCCAGTTAAACACACACTCTATAAAATGTTATAGGTTTTATTGAGAAATGATAACTGTAGATTCAAGAGCTTTTTGTCAGAACTGAAACTAATTGCTAGACACACTCTAGATATAGGAAAAGGCAATAAAGTTTCATCCACCCAGTTCCCCTCACATCATACTCTAACCTCCTTGCATAACCATCGCAACCTGGACAAATATGTGTTGCCCTCTAACCTAGGCAGAGTATAGACATCTTCAAGGTCTTCCATCGTGAGAAGAATGCATGAGGCTCTCTTCGGAAAAGATTACCGTGGCTGCTTCCTAACTTTCACACCACAGTCACTCCCTCGGTAGGAATGCAAGATGACAAGCAAAGGTAAAATACAACTTAGAAAGAGACAGGAGGGGGAAGCAAGAGAGCTTGACAGTTGCATATAGTGGAATGCAGAACTGAGCACATTATGGTTTTGTGGGAAGCTAGAGGCATCATCAATATATCAGACTAGGAATAAGGCTCGTTGTGGAAATAAATACGAGCTCTAGATAGAGGCTCTGGGAGAGTGCCCCGGCCTTGGGCACTCAGCATCAATTTGCTGTGGCGACCACAGCAGGGTATAATGACACAGAGTCCAGCATTTTCTTCAGAGGAACTAATCTCTGCTACGTGAAGAGCAGTTGTAATTTTGAGTGATCTCCACCCCTCACCTGGAGATTGGCAGCAATGGTTCCCCAGGAAGAAATGGCTGTTTTGGAGGTTGGTATCTATGGCATTGTACCTGTTTGAGGTCCCACCCCTCCTCAAACCCCACCCTCTCCAGGCTGCATCTGTCAAGTCTCCAGGAATTTCCCAACCTGGAGTTGGCAACTCAGTCTCCTTCCTAGCCAAGCATCAACCTGCAGTTATCTGCCCCTAACTCTTCAGATTTCTGTCTCCCCCTCACACCTGCAGCCTCTACTGTGCTCTGAAGCCCTGACTGTAATGTCACATTGGCTGTCATGGGGGGCCATCGCAGCAGAGTATAAGGACACAGAGCCCACCATTTTCCCCAGAGGAACTGATCTCTGCCATCTGGAGAGCAGTTGTAATTATGAATGATCTCCAGCCCTCACCTGGAGATTGGCAGCAATGGTTCCCCAGGGAGGAAAAGGACAGTCTCTCTGCAATGGGGACCAAAGCAGCTGACATCATTCTCTTCTCCCCCTTTTGACTCGCACAACAACCTTGTGAGGTAGGTTGGAGAGCCAGTTTGGTGTAGTGGTTAAGTGTGCAGACTCTAATCTGGGAGAACCGGGTTTGATTCCCCACTCCTCCACTTGCACCTGCTGATGTGACCTTGGGTCAGTCACAAGCTCTGGCACAGCTGTCCTTGAAAAAGA
Source organism: Gekko japonicus (assembly GCF_001447785.1). Classification (NCBI taxonomy): domain Eukaryota; kingdom Metazoa; phylum Chordata; class Lepidosauria; order Squamata; family Gekkonidae; genus Gekko; species Gekko japonicus. The sequence goes on from NW_015173139.1 coordinate 939,788, forward strand.
GCAGTTTGTGTCAGAGTTCTCTCAGCCCCACCCACCTCACAGGGTGTCTGTTGTGGGGAGGGGAAGGGAAAGGAGTTTGTAAGCCGCTCTGAGACTCCAAGTGAAGGGCGGGGTATAAATCCAATCTCTTCTTCTTCTAGGTTAGGCTGAAAGTCTGTGACTGGTCTAAAATCACCCACTCAGCTTCCACAGCAAGAACCTGGGTCTAGCAGACCCTGCTCTGGAGCACTGATGGCTACACCTAGGTTAGCCAACCTGTAGGTGAAGCCTGAAGATCACCAGGTATCTGAACTCCAGACAACAGGTCTCCCCCCCCCCCGAGAAAAGAACTTCTTTGGAGGGTGGGCTCTATGGCATTCTGTTCAGCTGAGGCCTTTCCCCTCTCCAAACCCTGGCTTCCATAGACTCTATCATAAAATCTCCAGGAATCTCCCTACCTGAAGCTGGGAACCATAGTCAGGACTGTCTCCAATGAGTTTTCTCCCAAAGGCCAAAACAGGCTTAGAAAGTGTCTCCCCACCCTTTAGTGACAGAATCAAGCTTGGTTGCCTAGCAACAGGCAATGGGGGGGGAAGTAGGGTTGCCAGCTCTGAATAGGGAAATACCTGGAGATTTGGGGGGCGGATCCTGTGGAGGGCAGCATTTGGGGAGGGGAAGGAGTCTGCAGGGTATAATGCCATAGGGTCTACCCTCCAAAGCAGCCATTTTCTCTAGGGGAACTGATCTTGATTGTCTGGAGATCAGTTATAATAGTGGGAGATCCCCAGGTGCCACCTGGAGGTTGGCAACCCTGGCATACAGCATTTAGAAGAAACATCATACAGATGAATGCTGTCTTTCTTTCCCTGTTGTTTTTCCTTCCTTGTGGTTTGTGTGGGACACTGCACTGGTGCCTTGCACAGACGGGATGGAGGCTAGAAGCTTAGAATAAACTCTGCAAGCAGTCCAACATTCCGTTTCCAACAACAGGCAGCCAGTCAGATGCTTCTGCAAAGCTCATAGGCAGGTATGATGTCATATCCCTGCCCTTCTGTTAGCCTCTGGCATGTACCAATCAAAAGGTACATTGCCTCTAAGCATGGAAGCTCCATCTGACAGTACCCCGAAAACGGTGCTAAAAAAATTGAACATCTGGGGCTCCAACCCGCCTTTCCCTTAAGAAGAAGAAGAAGAGATTGGATTTATACCCCGCCCTTCACTACCCAAAGGTGTCTCAGAGCAGCTTACAAACTCCTTTCCCTTCCCCTCCCCACAACAGACACCCTGTGAGGTAGGTGGGGCTGAGAGAGCTCTTGACAGAAACTGCTCTTTTTCAAGGACAGCTCTGCCAGAACTATGGCTTGCCCAAGGTCATCCAGCCAGGTGCAAGTGGAGGAGTGGGGAATCAAACCCGGTTCTCCCAGATTAGAATCCGCGCACTTAACCACTACACCAAACTTTTAAAACCCATCTTTCATCCAAGGAGTTCAGGGTGCTGTATATTATTCTCCCTTGCATCATTTTATTCTCACAACAACCCTGTCAATTATGTTAGGCTAAGAGAGAGTGACTGGCCCAAGGTCACCCAGAAAGCTTTCCTGGCACAGTAGGGATTTGAACGTGGTCTTCCTGATCCTCGTTCAGCACCTTAACCATTACACCATACTGGAAAAGGGTTGGCCATTAGCAGTTTAGCATAGCTTGTAGTATTTGGACCAAGTTAATGGACCTTAAGTGAACGAAGAGCACAGTTATAACAATGAGGATGAATAGTTTTAAACTTGGTTCAATACTCCAGTAACCTAGATTTGTTTGAGCACCATTTTTGGTGGATGGTAGCAGGAATTCAGACCTACTCACAGGGGATTCTTAACTGAACTACATCAAGACATGATGGACGACTGCAAAGCTGTTTACTGCCTTCTCTCTGGTGGCCAGAGAAAGCAGAAGAGAGTGTGGTTATCAGTGATAAAAATATGCTTGGATTGTATTGCATTAGCCATATTCTGGCCATCACGAGTATATATCCAGACAGCTACAGATGTAAATTCAAAGTATTTATTATTCATTGTATCATTTTGCTCTGATCAAGTGTGTTGCCTCAGCTGGATCAATCCCTGTGTCTGTGACACTTTCAGTCTCATTGTATGATTGAATGGAGCTCAAATGTGCCTGCAGGCAATCTTACATATTTTCATCATTTACATCCCACCCATCTGCCAGAACACTCTAGGCAGCGACTCACAGAGCGTTGATACCAAACACAGCCTAGTGCTACCAAGGATAATGTTGATTTTATAGAGAGCTGATGCTCTGCTTTGCATTGTAGGCTAAAGGATCTTATTACTTAACATATCAGGGAATGCTGTATTTAGAGAAGAGCCAAAATAAAGAGAAGGTACGCTTGGATATTAAGGGGCTGAATGTGTTCTTGATGCATACAATGAATTAATGCTTATACTGTGATTCCAGAATGCAGACATCTGAGCAGATCGGAATTTGTTTGCATCTCACAAACTGGGATTCTAAACCTTGATTTAATGCAGTTTAGAATCCCATTGGAGAGGGGACTCCAGTTTGCCGAGATGCCTGCATTCAAACATGATGGCATATAGGTTTCATTCAAGACACCTCAAACCTGGTTGGTTGTTTAAGCTACACGTGCAAGGGGATGAGAGGGGAGCATGCAAGCATAGAAACAAATGGGTTTGTGCCCATTATGGATAATAAACCCTTGTATTTCAGAATATATGAATGCAACCAACAGCTTTAAATAGGATAGCTCAGCTGTAAGACTCTGTAGGTGCAATCTAGAGGCCTAAACTGATCACATGGTCCAGCTGGCTTTATGATGTAGCTCATACTAATGTAGTGTGTGAAGAGTGTTGACTTCATTCTGTAGACAGTAACAGAGATGTTTGACACTATGTCAGACCATACCTCTCTGTTATGTATGGTACCACCATCTCCTAATGTTTAGTTACACTGTCGTCTTTGTGAAAAATCAGGAGAGCTGCTAATGTTCTCAGTGGTGCAGCATGTCGCTGACATTATAAAGCTATTTCTGTATAGTGAACTGTACTCTTGCTGTTGCTTAAATTGCCTTGCTATCAGATTTGCAAGAGGCTCAGAGACAGAGTGCTTGTTGTGAGCTCATTGGCTTAGTTCTTGTGATGTGTACACAGATGCGTATGTCAGTCAGAGAGAAATGAGGCTTTGTAATAGGCATGTGTGATTGCACATATGAAATCTCTGAAGTTCTCTGTTAAATCTTTATATACTAGAACAGGGTTCTTCACCATGGTGCCCACGGACACCATGGCGCCCACCAACATCTTTCCTGGTGCCTATCAAGAATTTTTAGAAAGTGGATGGGGCTAAGTGGAGCTTTTTCACAGCAAGGCTATTGATTGGCCACTGGAGATTTGATTAGTTGTGCAGATTTTTAAAAAGTTGCTTTGGCAGCAGCTGCCACTACTATACCAGGATCTTCACTGTGTAACTGAAGGCAAGCTGGGGCAGCCATTTTATGGCTGGCTCCTCCTCCTGTGGCAGCCGCTTAGTGGCAACCATTTTGTGCCTGTGCCCACCATGCTGTGTCAGAATTCTAGTGATGCCCACAGGCTGGAAAAGTTTGGGGACTCTTATACTAGAGTGTGTCCTGCACAAGTTCTCTCTGATGCGCCATTACAAAGATTTTAATGTGGATAGACCTTGATGTATATCACTGTAAAGCAGGTTCATTGAGTAGGTTTGTTCACTTTTTACAAAGGTGTGATTTGTACTACTGCTTTGAAATTTGTACTTCTCCTTGTTTCCTAGCTTTTTATATGCTTTCCAAAACTGGGATTTTTTTGGGGGGAAGTCAATGTAAAAATGTGCGTAATTGTGTACCTTTGCCATTTTAGAAGAACAAATTGGAAACTATGAGGAATCATATAATAAATGGGAAATTGCCTCCACTGTAAGCCCTTAGAGGTTTGGACAGGCCACTCTCCCCCCCACACACACACACAACTGCTTTTAGCATCTTCAAATTCTTAAGTTTAGTTAATCCTCGTTGATTTGGCTATGGGGGGTTAATTTACAGAATAATATCTGGGGAAACTAGCTTGCTGGGTGGCCTTGGGCCAGTTACACACACTCAGCCTAGCCAAAATGACAAAATGGAGGACAGGAGAATGATGTAAGCTGCTTTGAGTCCCCATTGGGGAGAAAGGCCGGGTGTTTTTGAACACTTGATTCTAACTCACTGCCTGTATTGCATACAATGAATACTTCAAATTGAAGCTGGGATTTTTTATTTTTATCATCAATATTAGTAATATCATAAAGATGATTAATATTTTATTTATTTAAATTATTTATCAGCGGCCTGTCTCCCTTGAGGAACTCAAGGCAGCTTACAATATAACAATTATTTTTTAAAAATACATTAAAACAATATAAATAAAACAACAATTGTAAAAACACATAGAAAGTCACACTTTAGAGTGAAAAACTCAAGTTAGGACTGCCAATAAATAAGCTAAATCAATCAAGTGCAGTCCTAAATAACTGCCTCCTGAAGATCAACAGTCAGGGGGCCAGGCGAACCTCCCTGTGGTGCTTGTTCCATAATCATGTGCCCACCAGATGAGCTTCTTTGATTGGTAGGACAACTTATCCTCTTTCTGTCATCATAATTCCTGGGCAGGAACATATGGGAGAAGAATGTCCTTCATATACTGCAGTCCCAAGCCATGTAGGGCTTCAAAGGTCAAAACCAGCATCTTGAATTGGATTTGGGAGCAGATTAGTAGCCAGTGTAATTGCTGTAGTGTCAGGGACATAAGCTCCTGATAGCTGGTCCTGACCAACACTATCCACAGCATTCTGCATACACAACATCTTAAATGCAAGCGACCTGATTGTTTTGTATTATTCTCTATAACTAAATAAATAACATTTCCCATAATTTAGCAATTCAGTCCCTGAAATTGTCCATTTTTTCCCTTTGGTGTAGTGGTTAAGAGCGGCAGACTCCAATCTGGAGAACCAGGTTTGATTATCCACTCCTACGCATGCAGCCAGCTGGGTGACCTGGGGTCAGTAACAGTTCTCTCAGAGCTGTTTTCTCACACACAGTTTTCTCAGAGCTCTCTCAGCCCCACCTACCTCACAGGGAGTTTGTTGTGGGAAGCCGCTCTGAGACTCCTTTGAGTAGTGAAAGATGGAGTATAAAAACCTCTCCACCTCCTCTTCTTCCTCCTCTGTTGGAAAAAATCCATTACCTTGACTCCACTTATGGTACTTCATATATATGTATTGCCTTCTGACTCAGGAAGCTTGATTCTCAGGTACTTTTACCATTCCTGAGTTTTAAAGTGTAGGTCATCTTCAAACCATCAGCATTCTATTTCTTCTCCTACTATGCATTTCCAACAGTTTGGATAATAATCCTCTATAGTCAACTGATAATTCTGTCTACATGAGAGCTCTTGTAACACATCATACAGCGAGTTTCTGATCTGGAGAACTGAATTTAGATTGTAGTATTCTGTTTATCCAGATTTTCTGTGCCTTGACCAAATTGTAATTTTGTGTGAATGGCGATATAGAAACAGTGGACCATCTGAATGGTCCTGGTATCCTCCTAAAGTGCCTGGAGCAATGCACTTAACTCAGCTATGCTCGCCCCTCTTCCCTGCTGCCAAAGTTCTGGAATGGGAACAAGCACTGCTTGCTGAATTTTTCTGTACTGTTATGCTGAAGGAGAATGTATACACTAAATTTGGCCCTTTCTGGCCTTTTAAAAGTCTGTATCTATTATCTTTGCCCATTGGTGACGTGTTTTGCAGAAGGGAAAGATTTGTTCCCACCGTAAGCAGTGAAGCATATAGCACAGTTCTCCTTCAGAATTTCAAAACGGTTGTTTGTTATGAGAAGTGTTGCTTAGGCTCACAGCTTACTGATCTAAAGGTGAAAGTCATCCTTAAAGTATGGCTGTATTATTTCACAAATATGTAATTAACAATAAGGTGGCACATTCTTGAAGGCATCTAATTGCATTGCAAATACCATCCTGTCAGTTCATATTTGGTTGCTCAGCCTTTGTAGAACTGCATTGGCTTCAATGGTAATTGTGCTTTCTTGAGAAAGTTGAAGCGTTGTATAATCACTTTGGTGGTTTGTCACGACAATTGCCATTTGATTTCACCTCAAATGTAGCTTTGTCTTGTAATTTTAAAGAGAGTCCATGGAGGATGTACAGAAGGTTACATAACAAAAGCTGAGGAGAAAATCTAATGGCTCTCTCTCTCTCTCTCTCTCTCTCTCTCTCTCTCTCTCTCTCTCTCTCTCTCTCTCTCTCTCTCTTTTTCTCAGCCAAGTATTTTTCCCATTTCACAATAGCAGGTACCTTTTGGGAATGGGTCACAAAGCCTTGTTTGGCCACAGATCATGTTGTGTCCTATGAAACAGTAGACTTCAGCTTAAGTATTGAGATTTCATTGATACTTTTTTAGGGGCAGAGGAGTGGACAACAGTATGCAGTGTTCTTTCTGTAGAAGCTTGGAGTAATAAGAACATAAGAGAAGCCAATGTTGGATCAGGCCAGTGGCCCATCTAGTCCAACACTCTGTCACACAGTGGCCAAAAATGCCACGTGCCATCAGAAGGTCCAGCAGTGGGACCAGGACAATAATGGACAATAATGTTAACTATTAAAGTAGTAATGTTCTTGTGTTCTATAATAATTGTCTCTTCCATGTGTAACCATCTTTCTTTGCCACGGAACCGGAGATCTTGAATTGGTGTCCTTGGAAGTGAATTGCCCACTCCAGCCACCATCTTTCACACCCAATCTGGTGAATAATTTTAAGGTCTTAAACTTTGATGATTCAGCTGAATATCCCAATTCTTGTTGTATTCTCTCATTTCCTGAACTGAAGAAAAACATGCTAAGAATCATGAGATGCTTGGGTATTGTATTAGTAGAAGCCAAATAAATACCTTAGACATTTTAATATCTCCTGAGGATCTGATTATAGCATTAATAGCCCAATCTAATCTTTATTCTCTCTCCTGTCCCACCCTGGTTTGTAGCTATTGGGTTGGATCTCATGTATCATCAGCTGTGAAGGGGCATGACTCTTTGCCATGTTCCCCCTCCTCCCAGTATTGCCTTCTGACTCAGGAAACTTGATTCTCAGGTAATAGAATGCACATGTATTATGTTGGTTAGGGGACTTCAGCAAGAAAGAGGAAAGGGTGCAATTGTCCCTACACTTTTCTTCTGTAAAAACGGCACTGCTGACAAAGAGCCACAGCCTAGAGTCCTGCACGGCTCTAAATCTATGCAAGTTCAACAGCCTCAAGAATCAACTTTCCTGGGCTCAGAAGGGAATGCAGGGACAGGGAAACATGGCAAAAATCTACATCTCCCAGTGTTTTTCATAGACTGTTGTTTGGAGAGGACTGTGGCTCAGTGGTCAGTGGTAGATCATCTGCTTTGCAGGCAGAAGATCCTAAATTCAACCCTGCATCTCCAGTTGAAAGGATCAGGAAGTAGATGAAGTGAAAGACCAGCACCCGAGACCCTGGGGAACTGCTGCCTCTACTGACCTTGATAGACTCAGGATAAGTCAGCTTCATGTGTTCATGTTTTAATATGTTGTCGAAGGCTTTCATGGCCGGAGTTCATTAGTTGTAGATTTTCTGGGCTGTATGGCCGTGGTCTTGGCATTGTAGGACCTGACGTTTCACCAGCAGATGTGACTGGCATCCTCAGAGGTATAACACAGAAAGATGGAGTGCTGAGACTCAACCCTATCCCACCTTCCTGAGTAGATATAAATTACCTGCCTACCATTTTTCTTATCACCTTGACACAGAGAGTACTCCATCTTCCTGTGTTATACCTCTGAGGCTGCCAGTCACAGCTGCTGGCAAAATGTCAGGTCGTACAATGCCAAGACTACAACCATACAGCCCGGAAAATCTACAACTAATGTTCATGTTTTGATTCAAAGCATGAACTCTAAGTCAAATAAAACCTTAATGGTGTTCTTCCAAGTAATATCATAAACATAATAATATTGGTATAGTGCTGAGGGGAAATGCTTTTCATTATTGAAATCATATTTCAGTGAAATCACCCTGTAAGGCAGTTGTGGGACAGAAGCTAAGAAAACAGTTGCTGACTTAAGGCTCCCATGTGAGTGCATGGCTTTTAAGATCTGAATAAGGACTTTCCAGTTTAGATTATTAATGGTGCCATATAAGCTCTATAAAACAGATGTACAGTGACTGTTTCCATAACCAAAGTATAGATAGCTTTCTGCCTTGTAGGTAGATATATCTGAGTTCTTTGCCTCCACTAACTACAGCACCAATTGTGACAACACATTTTATGATGTAGATCCCTGTTCACCATCACTAGGCTGCGTTCAGCAAGTTCTTGGGCACAAACGGTTGCCCAGTAGTAACACCCTAAACAACTTCTGAGCTCTGCTGAGTTGCACTGGGGTCAGAACCATGGAAGATGGGCTCTGTGGCTTCTTGCCAGTTCTTCTGGTCACCCAACACACAAGCAACCTATTTTGATGCGGTAAGAGAAGTCACATTACTTTGGGGTATAGAAGTGGGGAAATGAGAGCCAGGGGCAGGAGGGAAGAAGAGGAAAGAGGGCAGGTGATCCCACAGCTACAGAAAGAAGCCAGGGCTGACATGGAGAGGAACTGGTGGTGAGTGGGGAGGAAGGGATTGGGATTTCTATTCACAGAAGGTCCTCATAAATTTCCCTTTTGTCTCTTCATCCTTTTCTAATCTTAGAGATTAAGGAGAGGCAAATTTATGTGCCAATTAAATGACCTTTTCTTGGCTGTGGTATAACCTTAGCTAAAGTCATTTCTATGATGTCACAATATTTCAAGTGGCTTCTACATTATCTTGAACTAAGAGGCTGAAGCAGTGAGGCAGAAAACTGCTGTAGATTCAAGTGTATTGGGTGGGGCTGCTAGGGTGAAATTATGTGCTTTTCAGTAGTTGACAAAAAGAGGGGAAATACTGCCTTGAAGTGGCTCCTTTTATTTTTGATTTAAAACCAAAGTTGTTGTTGTGAAAGTCTTTTACAGACCTGCCTGTGGTTGTGGAGCAGATTCTTTCCAGTATAGCCTGAGATTTACGGATAATCAAATTCTGAAAATTTGCTAAAAAATGGGAATCTTTTGGCATTCTTGTGAGGACTTCTGGTTTACTTGGACTGATTTTGGGGAAGTGGATAGAGATCTATATTTATTTTTTGTTAATCAGTTATATTTTTGTGACATTATTTGTGTTTACTTTAAAATCTGTTACCACCTTAAGCATGTTACTCATTGCAAAATAAAATTAGACCCTGAAGAGCCATCTGTCCTTTTGAATATGCACAAGGCTGTAACACAGTCAGTGGTGCCTTTCAGAACATTAGCTCTCAAAAGTGCAGTCCATGGGAGAAGAAGAAGAAGAAGAAGAGATTGGATATATACCCCACCCTTCACTACCAAAAGGTGTCTCAGAGCGGCTTACAAACTCCTTTCCCTTCCCCTCCCCACAACAGACACCCTGTGAGGTAGGTGGGGCTGAGAGAGCTCTTGACAGAAACTGCTCTTTTTCAAGAACAGCTCTTATCAGAACTATGGCTTGCCCAAGGTCATCCAGCCAGGTGCAAGTGGAGGAATGGGGAATCAAACCCGGTTCTCCCAGATTAGAGTCCGCGCACTTACCTTCTCAGATTCCCTTTCCTGCTTCTCCAAATCAGTTCTTTAATTCTTCAAGCTGTGGGGAGAATCAAGTCTGTGCCTGGCGAGTCCAATACTGAGTTTCACAGGTTCTGTCTGTTCAACTTGCCATTCAATGGCACCTGTGAGCCCTGTTTTCTATGTTCTGACCTAAGTTTGACCAGGAATAGGGCTTTGTAGATTATACAATAGAATTTAGAGTTATTTCTTTAGAAGTGGAAGCAGGGTTAAGAAGACAGTGTGTGACCAAGACTGGTAATCAGAATTAGGAGAGGAGCTATGGCTCAGTGGTAGATAATTTGTTTTGCATGAAAGAAGGTCGCTGGTTCAGTCCTTGGTGTCTCTCGTCAAATCTCGGGTGCCAGGTGCTGGAAAAGATGGCCTGAGATCTTGGAAAGGTACTTCTGAGCTTCATAAACTGCTCACCTGACTTCATCTCCAGTGATATGGAGATGTGCTACTGATTTTGACACGCTGAAGAAGACAGTCCACAACGAGAAAGAAACCTAGAAATCTTGTCAGTGATATTTTTGGCACATTATTAATCTATGCGTGAAGGTCAACTATTCTGTGATCGTATGGAATGAAATTTTTTGGTAAGGACAGTATTGGTTCTGGATACTTGATTCACTTCTTTGTATATAGCAACATTGTTAAACAGTGGAAGCATCGTTGAATGCAGAGTAGTATGCTTGCTGCATGTGTAGGAATATATGTAACAAATCTGGAAGCTGTTGCAAGATTGTGATGTCATAATAAGAAATACAAAAATACACTTTTAATGTAAAAATTGAACTTTATTATATATTAATTGAGGTGAATAACTTATACACTGTATTCATTTTGTTTCTACTGACTTCACACAGGGCAGCATTATTGGTTCATAGGAGTTTTGGAGAATTCTAGGGAGCTTTTACGTGAGGGGCAATAGTCTGAAGGTACTTCCGAGATGAGAGGCTTGAGTAGGATTCCCAGGTTACAATCTGGAGAAAATATGCTTACCTTTTTCAAAAGAAGCTCTCTCATAAACCAGAAATGAAGTGGCTTCTTTAGGCCATTTTTGTCACTTTTTCCTTGTTTCTCAGACTCTCCCCCACTTAAGCCAAATAGCAGACAAGATTCCACATTTTTTCCTTTTTTTCTCACAGATCATACTAGCTGTTAATTGTAGCAACACCATGCTTTATTTTATTTCAGAAAAGGTAGGAAATTCTAATGTGGAGTTTTTTTAAAAAATGCCACTATGATAAAGAAATTTTCCTGATCTCCTTTTTACAACAGTGTGTTTCCTGGAAAGTGCATTTAATTGACCCAAATATTCAAATACAGTCACAATTCAATGTTCTGGATTATGAATGTAAAAATGACACTTTAATCTATGTCAACAGCTGCTGCCACTTTTGGAATGCTGGTACACAAATAACTGATAAAACATTCTAAGAGAACAATCAGGGACTCCATGTAACTAAGCTAAGCTTTAAGTGGAGATGCCAGAGACTTAAACTGGTATTTCCCTGACATTTCTATTTTTTAGTTATTTATACCTCACTTTATTTCTTGAAACTGCAGGCTGCCAGCAATGCAACAGTGATTCTGTTAATAAAATTTTAAAAATAAATTTTTCAGAAGCCAAACGAACAAACAAAAAAACCCTGAAAAAATCCCGGATAGAAAAGATTGTTTTTTCTTTTCTTTTTACTGAAATCACTGACTCTATGATGAGCCTAAAGTGAGCATAGCAACATGAACCTTGATTGCTGTTTCTACTACTGTTTTAAATTACTGTTTTAATTATTTTAACTATTGTTGTTGAGATTTTGTGACTTTGTAACCCACCCTGAGCCCGTCTGCAAAGAGGGCAAGATAAAAATCGAATTAAATAAATATTTTGTTTCTGTGTCTGGGGGTTTCTGTGTGCTTTCAAACTGCTTTCATCGTCAGTTTCAAACTATTCTTGTCAGCTTCAAGAGTGTCCCACCCCCTTGCCTGGGTTCCTTTGTGATCCCTTTCCATTTTCTTTCATAGAGCTTGCTAAATCTCTCCCACCGACCGCTTGGATTTGTTGTGACTTTGCTTCTTTTAAGCTTGCAATGTCAGTGGCACCAGGTTCTGCTGGGCATTCTGCACATTGTAACTGGTTGTGCTGGGCTTACAACCCCCCCATTTGGATTTCTTGTGACACTATCAGTCCTTTTAAGCTTGCAGTGCCAATGGCACCAGGTTCTGCTGGGCATTCTGTACAGAACTAGTTGTGCTGGGCTTGCAAAAAAAACCCCTCCTTGCTTGGATTTCCTGTGACACTATGCTTTGAGATCAGTCCTTAAGCTTGCAGTGTCACAGTGGCATTGGGTTCTGCTGAGCACTAGTACATTTCACTGGTTCTGCTGGGTTTCCAACCTTCTCCCCTTGCTTGGATTGTGATTCTGTGCTTGACATCAGTCATTTTGTGCTGGCATTACCACAGTGGCACTGGGTTTTGCTAGGCACTAGTACATTGCACTGATTCTGTTGGGCTTGCAACCCCCCTTGGAGTGTGATTCTGTGCTTCACATCAGTCCTGTTGAGGTGGTATTGCCACAATGGCACTGGGTTCTTTTGGGCACTCTGTGTTTGCACTGGAACTCTGTGCATTGCACTGGTTTTTCTGGGCTTGCAAAAATCCCCCCTTTCAGTTTCTACTGCAGAGATTCTCTGGTTTGACCTTAGTGCTGTTGGGTTTGCACTGCCACAGTGGCACTGGTTCTGCTGGGCTTGCAAAAATGCCCCCCACCTTGTACTGCAGAGATTCTCTGATACTTGGATTCTGTTCTGCTGGGCTTCTATTGCTGCTTCCTCCCCTCCATTGGAAATAGAGGATGGGGTACCTTCTTTGGGGGTCCAGAGAGTTGCACCCTCTGGTCCAATCTTTTTGAAACATGGGGGTTCATCTGAGGAGAGGTAGCAGCAGCAATGCTGCAAATTTGGTGCTTCTGCCTCAAAATACACCCCCCTTAGGCTCCCAGATACCCTCAAGATAGATTCCCCATTGAGTATAATGATCCCCATAGGATAGAATGGAGCTGAAAAAATTATGGGTTCCTGAAAAATCCTGAATCCAAATACCATACCAGTATCAGGATTCAGAAATATCAGGAAATATATTTTTGGGGTCCAATATACCCGAACTCCCCAAAAAATGACAAATAATTTTTTCCACACCCCTACTCTCAACTTCCACTAAGTAGTATATGTATTATGGCAGTCATAATATAGAAATGCTTTCACTGATGCCTCCTTCCATATGAGATCCCCCCGCACACATTTAGATAATCATTGATAAGGAGCAGGGCATTTTTGATAATAGCCCTTTGGCCAGGGTCCCTAACCTTTTGAGCCTGCAGGCACCTTTGGAATTCTGATACAAAGTGGTGGGTGCAACCACAAAATAGCTGCCATGAGAGATGCAGCCAGTCACAAAATGGCAGAGAGCAAGTTTATGCATAATTCTAATAGAAAATCTTCAACAATTCGACTTCCGGTCTGTGGCTCGACGATGGCAATCGCATTCCCCTACCTCTGGGGAGGCGACTTACGCACCAGTGGTTCGGAGGGGTGCCACCTCAAGTGACACCCCCAGGTGAGCCTTAGGAAAGGCTCCAGGCCAGGGGGTGCTGGGGGGGGCGTCCTCTTCAATGGCATGATGCCAGAGAATTGAGGCGCTCTCTTGCTCCGAAGGTCCGACCACTGCGTGGCTCAGTTTTTACTGAGCATAGTTGATGCCAGCTGGGACAAGCAGAGGAGATCAGCAATTTTGCGAAGCTACAAGAGTTCTGAGTACGGACTGGCAATGAACCAGAGAGTGTTTTGAGCGGAAAAACTTAAAAGTGAGTCCTCCCCCCCCTTAAATGGAAACGGCGCCGGGAGGGAACCCGCGGCGTAAACAAACGAACTGAGTTAAATAACCGAAGGGAAAAGAAGCAATAAAGTGCGTAAGAGACTTAGCTGAGTTTGTGAGGTGGATCGGGCGTTATTCTGGAGAAAGGTGAAAAGTTTCTTCTAATGTAAACAAAGCTGAAAATGGCCGGGGCTCAGAAAAAGTTTGTGAAGACAATAAAGCAAGGAGGTCAAAGTCCGAGACCGGAAGAGAAGAGTGACGTATTTTCCATGCTATCGGAACTGCTCAAGCCGATTAATGAGAGTCTCGATGATATTAACCAGCAGTTGGCCATCTCAAACCAAAATCTAGCAATGCAACAGCAACAGATTGCCGAGCTAACGAAGAAGGCAGTACAAGCAGATGAGAAAATAAAGGAAAATATACACGACACCAAGAAAGTGAAAAAGAAAGTGGGAGTGTTGGAACAGAGACAGGACTCTCAGGAAAGAAGGCTTTTGAACCTGCAAATGGAGAAAGCAAATAAAACACTCAGGTTTCAGGGGATTGCTGAATCAGCGGGAAAGAACTTGAAAAAGCTTGTATCGGAATTTATTGCGCCTCTGGTGGGAGTTTCAGTGACAGAGATGGAAACGGAAATTGAGGTGGTCTACAGATCATACTCGAGATACACAAAGCAAAACAACCTGTCGGGCGAGATCGTTGTCAAGTTCCTCTGAAGACAGCCAAGGGATGCAATCCTTAAAGCAGCATCGGCAAATCCCCTGAGGCTGGGTGAAACAGATATCAGGGTCCTAAAGGACACTCCGTTTGAAGTACGTCAGAAAAGGAAAGCATATAAAGAACTGATTTCACTCTTACAAATTAACCAAATTCAATATTCCTGGTGCTTTCCTGAAGGTGTCGTGTTTAAATACAGAGATAAAAGGAAGAAGATTGACTCGGTTTTGAAGGCTGAATGGGTGAAACGGCACTTTGGACTGGCAGAAGAGGAACAACAGCACAAAGGAGGCACAGCAGACAAAGAAGAGAAGGACTTGGAGGAAGACCTGGGCGCTGTGGGTGGTGCACCGACCAAAGAAACCTATGATTTAAGACTTAGAAAACCAAAGTAACTTTAAGACTTTAAGAATACCCGCAAACGTGGATGATGATGAAAGACGCTTTTTACGCACTTGAACTGACCTGAATTGCTAATACGAACTAACTCTCTAACTCATTGACTTTAAATGAAATGTTTGATCCTTTCTTGGGCTTTTAAGTCATAGTGTGGGTAAATTTACTTTCTTTAATCCTGGGGTGGTATTCCCTCCCCTTTTCTGTTCTTTATAGTTTGTAGGGTGTAACAAAAAATCAATAAGCTACCCTGTCTTCAGGGGATTAAAAAAGAAAAAAGAATAATTTCAACATTTCGGGCAGAAGCTTTGTTTAACAGGATGCCTTTTAAAATGAACATATTATTTTAAAGTTGTTATTTTTGTGCATATACACAGCTTATCTTCAGTCATGCAATGAAGATCCTTGTAATGCAGTGGCAGCTGCTGCCAAACCAGTGTGTTTTAAAATCTGCAAGCCAATCAGAAGCCCTGTTGGGCAAAAAACCCATCTGGCCCTGCCCACTTTCTTAAAACATTTAGCAAGTGCCATGAAAAGTACTACCATGACCAAGATGCCCACAGGCACCATGTCCTGTCCTAGTGTGTGGAATCTCCTCTAACCCTGAGCTCAGATTGATGCATCACCTTCCTTTTTGA
The DNA here is from genome assembly GCF_001447785.1 of Gekko japonicus. NCBI lineage: Eukaryota > Metazoa > Chordata > Lepidosauria > Squamata > Gekkonidae > Gekko > Gekko japonicus. Next base: position 955,156 of record NW_015173139.1, read on the forward strand.
AACAAATAATCATCTATTTATTTTGTTGTATCTTTTCTGTTTGATTTTTGAATGTTACTCATCTGCTATTTCTTGCTTTGATTTTGCTTGTCTTTGTAATTATCAGTTGTGGTTGGGGTTGCAAACTCTGGCTTGGAAAATTCCTGGCAATGTGGAGGCAATGCTTGGGGAAGGGAGGGGAGCTCAGCAGTAGGGGTGTACACACAAAAAATCAGGATTTTTCAGGTTCTAGTATACCAAACCTGAAAAATATCGGTACATACCAATATTCCCTAATCATACCAATATTGGGATTTGGGAAATAATTGGTATTGCTGAATTTATTTGGCAAAAGTCTCTTTGCATGGCAAGAAGCCATTAAACCCCTCTGTTTCTGTCCCCCCCTGCTCCGGAGTGGGGGGAGCGAAAAGGAGTGCTGAAATGGCTTCCTCCTATTTAAACCAAACAGTGTGGTGGGTCTGTCTGTCAGCTGACTGATTTAAATGCCTTCCATTCGCTCACTGAGGTGTGCTGCTGCTGCAGTTCGACTCGGGGACTGAAGGGAAGGTATTTAAAGTTTAAATGTTTGACTTGCAGAGTCACATGGGGGCAAAAAGCCATTTGTAAAGGGGAATTTGCAAAAGCCATTTAAAGGGAACTTTCCCTTTAAGTAGATTTTGCAAAGCCAAGACACGTGTGAGGAACCTGGAAGTGGTATGAGTTCACCCGGAAGGTGGGTGAATTCGTACCGCTTTGGTTAGAGAAGCTGAGGCCGAATAAAAGCTGAATAATATTCGGGCTCAACTAGACTGGTAGCCAGATAATATTAGAAGATCTGATTCAGCTGAATAAATATATATAAATATATCAAGTATTTATTTGGCTCAGCATATACCGAGTGCACACCCCTGCTCAGCAGAGATGTGATGCGATAGAGTTCACTCTCTGAAGGTGACATTTCCTCTGGGGAAAATGATCTTTCTGGTCTGGAGATCAGTTGTAATTGCATGAGAACTTCAGGCCCCACCCACAGGTTGGCAACCCTAATTCTAATTTTAAATTAATTATTTGTGAACTGTTCTGAGAATCATAATGGTTTAAAAGCGATACAAATATATTGTAAATAAATCCTGATAACTGCAGAAAACTGGTTTGTATGGACAACATGGTATGCTCTACACTAGAGACATTAAAACCCTAAGTGATACTTTTGGCATATTAACAGTGGCGGAGATTACACACTGTCAGGGCCTATAAGCAGACAAGTTAATTACTTAAACACCTAATTTCTTAGAATTACCAATAGTTTTACCTTTACAAGTCACCTGTCTCAAGACTGCTTGCATGTCAAAGGAAAGTGCCATGCCAAGTACTATGCCAGGGTTTACAGGAGCTGGCTGTAAGTGCTACCTCATTTTGTTTGGCACTAGGGCAAGAAACTCCCAGAATTTCTGAATTTTTTTGCAGAAGGCAAACCCCAAGTCCTTTTCTGGACTTGGGAAGCTGCTTGGATTAGATGCAGTTGCATACCTGATGTTTGTTTGAAAACAATTTCTAATTCAAGAGAAACTTTGGACCAAATGCAAACAAGCATGGTCATTGTACTTCCTACTGTTATGACTCATGGTAGTGGTGCCAACTAGAAAAATCTGGGCTATGTGTATCTCGTAAAGAAGAGATGTATCACAAAATGAAATCCCGGAGCGAAAATATACAAATAAGCAAAAATAATATCAAATTGTTACAACATAAGCTGAACTGTATTTTAACACAAGAAATTTCTAACAGGATGAATCGGATGAGACAATACCACTTTGAGTACGCGAATAAGCCTACGAGATGGCTGGCGTACAAATTAAGAGCCGAAAGAGAAAAAAAGATAATAAAAAGTCTTAAGGATTCAGAAGGAAATGAGAAATTTTCTTTAAAAGAAATTATAAAAGTGACAGAACAATTCTATAAGAAACTTTATGAAAAAGAGGAGATAGATCAAGGAGATATAAGAGACTACTTCGACAAACATTCAGAAGGGAAATTTACAGAAGACCAAAAGAGGATGTTAAGCGATAATATTGCCATGTTCGAGGTATCGGAGGCCCTAAAAAATCAGAAAAGTAAAAAAGCACCAGGCCCAGATGGGCTACCTATAGAGTTTTATAAGACCTATGAGGATGAGATCTCAGGCCCACTGTTAAATGTAATAAATAATATAGCAAATAAAGGACAAATTCCTTGCTCCTGGAAGGAAGCCCGAATTTCATTGATTCATAAACAGGGAACAGAAGGGAATGATATCCGAAATTATAGACCTATATCTCTCCTCAATACCAACTACAAAATTTTCGCATATATTTTAGCTGTCAGACTAAAGAGAGTATTAGTACAAATTATAAATAAAGACCAGGCAGGATTCTTGCCTAAGAGGCAGATTCAAAACAATATTAGAACTGTTTTAAACGTCCTGGAGTTTTACGAACAACACCCTGAAAAGAAGATGGCACTGGTACTGGTTGACGCTGAGAAAGCCTTCGATAACTTGAACTGG
>NW_015173139.1:958287-975179 GCF_001447785.1 Gekko japonicus
GAAAAGAAACAAAGAGGAGGCTTAGCGCTCCCAGACTGGAGTTCATATTATAAAGCGTCAGCAATGATGTGGATTAGGGAATGGATTATCCAAGAAGATAGAAGAGTTCTGAGCCTGGAGGGACATGATATCCCGATGGGCTGGCACTTTTACTTATGGTATTGTAAGCCTACTGCGTTAACATCATTTAAACAACATTCCATTAGAGGGGCTTTGTTTAAAGTCTGGGAGGAGATAAAAGTGCATTATGCATTGGTACCTAGATGGATATCACCCATTGAGGCTTTTGTATTACCCACTTTGTATACCAAATATTCCAAATGGAGATACGAAGATCTACTAGATGATAAGGGTGAACTCTACTCAGACGAACTATTGAAAGAACAAGGTACAAATTTAACGTGGTGGGAAAAGATTCAATTAAGGTCCGTATGGCTAAAAGATAAACAGTCGGGTATCTACATGAACCAAACAGAGATAGATAAGATATGGCTGGGTACGAAAGACAAGTTTATTAAAAAAGCATACAACTTTCTGTTAGATTGGAGAATGATAGATGAACAGGTGAAACCGTCTATGCTTGCCTGGGCTAGAGATATAGGGGACAATATTAGTTTTGAACAGTGGGACAAAGTTTGGACGAGAAATATAAAGTTTTTGAGATCAAGCGCATTAAAGGAAAATGTTGTAAAGATGTTTTATAGATGGCACATTTCACCGGCCAGATTAAATAAATTTAATGGAAAAATAGGACAAGAATGTTGGAAATGCAAATATTGTATTGGTACATTTTTCCACTTATGGTGGACTTGTACCGTCACTAAAAGATTTTGGTCAGTAGTGAAAGAAATGGTGGATGAAATTTTGGGTAAAAACGTTCCTTTGACTCCAGAGTGTTTCTTGTTAAATATGTTACCTGAGATATTCTCAAACAGTGAAGCTTATTTTTTAATGCATATGCTAACAGCAGCAAGAATTGTTTTCGCAAAAAGATGGAAGGAAGACAGTACCCCCTCCAAAGAGGAGATTATCTATAAAGTTTTGGATATAGCAGAAATGGAGAGATTAACATATATTATTGAAGAAAAGAATATGGAGAAGTTTGATAAATACTGGTGGAGATTTTATAACTGGTTGAATAAATTGAAGTATGGGGTTTGTGAATAGAACAGGCATATATGCTGATGCGACAGGAGTTGACTTAAATTTATGTGAAGATATCTGCTAAAGGAAACATTATCAATTTGTTACTCTTTTTTCTGTTTTTCTATGTCTGTGTCTGTATGTATTGTGTATGTATTGTTTCTTGTGTGAAGTCTAAAAACTAATAAATATAATGGTTAAAAAAAAGAAAAAAAAAGAAGAGATGTATTTAACAGGTTGCATAGGTTTAGGACCCTGCTGCTTGTGTTGATGCCTTAGAAGTTTGAAGAACCCCACTTTGGAGTAGCTTTTTAGAAATTATATCCTGTTTTACTACCATTCAAGACAGTTTACAGGACATACAGTTAGGGAAGTACAACAAGAGGAATATTCGTGGGGGATATTCGTGGGGGAGGCCTCTTCAGGGCTGCTGAAGCGGGTGAGGTGTGGATACGTGAAGCCGGGCTGCCATGCAAGGGTAGAAGCGCTCCCGTGTGTGAGGGAGCCGGCAAGGCGGACCGCTGGGAGATCGGGGGGGTGTGTGCCAGGCGCAGAGAAGGCAGCTGCGGAGGGAAGGAAGAGAGCGATGGGTGGGCACAGGACTCCGCCGTGCCGGCTGGCCCCCCAACCCAGCTGGCGAGCGGGCCCTGGGCCGGCAGCAGCAGCCGGATGGCCTGGCGTTGGCTGCGGGTGGGGGAGGACTACACACTTTTGGGGGGATTTAAACAAACAAACAAACAAACCTTCTCCCCTCCAGCAGCAACGGCGAGGCCCACACAGCTGCAGGCCCACCAAGCCCCCCCCCGCAACGACTGCAAGGCACCATTCTCAGTGCATTCCCTGCGCATGTGCAGTGAATGCTTTTCTACATTTTTGGGGATTTAAATATCCCCCCTATATTTTTTTTACAGTTTTTAGATTTTTGTGCACATCTGGGGATTGCCTCAAATGTGCAGGAAAATCTCCCTGCCCCCCAAGTGCCCCCGATGTGTGGATTTAGATATCCGCACGGAGGGGGTATGTTAGGAATTAGACATATAGATAATTTTGCTTCAGATGGCCCTAGTAGTGCTTAGTTAAAGTCTGAGAGATAAAAAGCTGACCCAAATTGTAAACCAGGGGCATTTGTGGGAGTTTGGTTCTGATCGGAACAGGATCGACATGTAACAAACCCACTGAAGTGCTGTTTGTTTCATGCTTACTGATTGCCAACAATGTTACATTACTTTTGTTGCTGTTATTAGGCAGAGGACATCTCTTTTAATTTCTCTTTCCACAGAGACTTTTCTTACTGATATCAGATTCAGCTGCTTGGTATATTATGACTCAGGAAATAATGTATCTGTTATTATTATTGCTGCTCGTTTTGTTGGAAGAACTTGTGTGCGTTGCTCTGCTGTTTCAAAAGTATGTGGAGAGGAGGGGGAAGTAAATCTAAGAGCATACCCATTTCACTGGATTACTGAGGGCCATATTGCCCACAGGGAAAGCTGAAGAGGGAGGGGGAAATAAAGGTAGGTTGATAATTGGCTGGGAAGGAGATAGGGTTGCCAACTCCAGGTGGGAAATTCCTGGAGATGTGAGGGATGGAGCCTGGAGAGGGTGAGGTTTCAGGAGGCATGGGACCTCGGACAGGTACAAAGCCATAAACTCCATCCTCCAAACCAACCATTCCCTTCTGGGGAACCATGTTGCCAATCTCCAGGTGAGGACCGGAGAGCATTCAAAATTACAACAGTTCTTTAGGTAATAGAGATCAGTTCCTCTGGAGAAAATGGTGGACTCAGTTTTATTATACCCTGCTGAGATCGCCACAGCAAATTGACACTGAGTGTCCAAGGTCGGAACACCCGCCCAGAGCCTGTTTCTAGAGGCTGTTGTATTTATTTCCACAACGGGCCTTTTTCCTAGTATAGATATAAATACCTTGTGCGTTTTAGGCCAATTCCCTAAATATCTGGAGACTGACAATATTGTTGAATTCAGGTGCTGTGATTAGCCCAAACTTTTGGTACCCTATAAGTACAGAAGGCTTACCTTAACTATGACATTGCTAGTCTTTGCAGAATCCTCTTGTGCTGAGCTTGCTGTGTTAAGATTGATACCTAAGGATTTCAGCATACTGTTCTGAGCAGCATCTTACCGGCTGCCAGTGACTTTTCAGGGAAGTGGCCTTGCATCTGTGAGCAGTGCATGCAGAGCCGATGGGTCTGACATGGGGTCAGTTTGTGTGTACTCGCTCTTGTCTTTTACTGCATAATGCAGGTTTTGGCACTTATTCCTAAAAGATGCTTCAAAATGCACGGCAAATGTGTTGAATTTATTGTGGTTAATGAATGCATTCGTTGTTCCGGTGCTTCCTCCCTCCCTTTCTATTCCTCCCCTGTCTCAGGGACAATCAACATAAGGAGAGATGGTGACTGGGAATTATTAAAGCTGTAAGAAAATACATCCTATGATACTGAATGTAGTAGACCAAGAATTCATCAAAATTAGATCATGGCAGGCTAACCTGAAAATACTTTTGTGAAAACGGTCTTTGCACAGGGGAGATGAGGTCAATCTAATCCATTTAGATACGTTAACAACCAATTTAAGATGATACCCTTGAGATGCTTTGAATGGTGGATTAGGGTTTGAGTAACCCTAGGAATTATAGAATCCGAGTCCAATAGCATCACCAACAAGATTTCCAGGGTGTTAGCTTTCATGATACATCTGACAATTAGAGTTTTGATGGACGAGAGGGTATGGAAGGAAATGGGAACACACCTAAGTCATGAGGTGTAGAGTATTGATCTATTGAAGCTTCATGCATCAAGGGATCAAGTCAAACTGGGAGGGAAGGGACTTTGCCAACTAATAGTCTTGGAGAAATCCCTGATGAATATCTGTTTTTGGTAAACATTCTCTAAATAAACATTCTGTTCTGGAAAGTACCAAACATTTCTCATGTAAGCATTGAACCCAAAGCTGTTGCTAAGGTCTAGGAGGAGGGCGAGGAAAGGTTTGGAGTGAAAATGACAGGCACACACAAAGACACAGAACCCTTTAGTTTTTAGATATGATTCAAATATATTATTCACCCATAGCTACAAATGGAGATTATGTTTCAATACATAAGCACATATGATATGTAACACACACAGTCTGTAGAGTAATAAACAGGATAATCTATTTATGCACTTTCTTTTAGGAACTGGAGGAAAGAAGGAATAGAGCACTCTGCCAAAATTCTCCTTTATAGTAGGAGGAGCAATACTAATGCGTTTTTCTTTACTTTTTGGATGCTTGTTGATTGTCCTGCAAGATTAGGGGCAAGCAGGAGAGACTCCCAGAGAATCAGTGAATAATGCAATGAATGTTACAGATTAAGAAGTGGCCCTGGAACTGATTCTCTGGAGCAAGTTAATTTGAGTGGTTTTTTCCTCCAAGTTAGCAATTTAGAGCCACTCAGCTTAGTAAGACTGACATAGGATATTAATCCATCTATTGCTAGGGTTGCCAAGTCTATTTTAGCCTCCAGCAGGGGACTTTGGGGGGCGTTCCCGGAGGGGGTGGATCATCCCCCACGTGATGACATCACGTCGGGGACATCCGCCCACCCGCCCAATGGGTAGGCAGGGAAACACCAGCTCCCTGCACTTAAAGGGGCCCCTTTAAGTGCAGGGAGCTGGAAGGCCTCACATGCCGGATCTCCGCTTGGAGATCGGGCGCGCGGGAAACGCTAGCTCCCTACACTTAAAGGGAGCCCCTTTAAGTGCAGAGAGAAGGAGAGGGGTGGCTACGGGTGTTGGGGCTTGGGGGCGGGGCTTCCCCTGTTGGCCAGCTGGCCTGCGGTGAATAGAACCCCCCAAAAAGAGGGGGACCCCTGCCAAACTGGGGGGGGGGAGGTTTGGCAACCCTATCTATTGCAATTATTCTCTAATCTGAAAATAGTGCAGGAGGAGATAGCTGATGAGCCAAACCCAACTGCCGTTGTTGACAAGTGGCTTAGGACCCCTGAGTTTTGGGAAGCGGTTGGAATTTGACTCTGTTTGCTCCTGGCCACCAGTGACCCACAAGAGCAGGGTTCAGGAGAGATCAGATAACAAGTTAAATGATTATATGGATATAAGAATGTAAGAGTCTTGTGAGATCAGATAGCCAAATTGGCTGTTAGGGAGGTCTGGTCCCAAGATGGATACTATCAGTCAGGAAATAATAACAAGAACAGCTGAGTTTAGAGAAACATTACAGAGTGAGTCAAGGTTGAGGTTATTAGCAAAAGGTCACAATCTAAATAGGACATACAGGTGGTCTATTATGTAAAGGTCACTGATAAGAGGAAAATCTAAACAGAACACATATGGAGGTCCGCTTAGGTACATTGATGAAGTTCTCTTGTCAAAGTTGAGGTTATCAGGTTAGTGGGAATCCAAGAGGGTTGGAGAATTTTAATTGGCTCAGATGAATGGGTTGGAAGGATCTGATTGGATCAGGTGGGCAGACATGCCAAAAAGAGTATAAAAGAAAAGACAGAATCCAATAGAGGTCAGGTGGTTGAGAGACTTGTACTCTCTGCACCTGAGTTCTATTTTTACAGGTACCTTTAGAGGCTGTGTGAAGGTGAACCCTTCTCCTACCACATAGCTGGGATTGGTGAGATATGAATTGTTTGCTATGCTGCCATATTATTTTTATATTACTTGTACTTCCTGCTGCCTTAAATAAAGTCATGCTTTTCTATGTATAAGATGTAGGACAAGCCATGTTACATGTGTTCAATGTATTTTTTCATGCTGAGGGATAGGTTTGAGAATCCTGAATGTAACTAAAGAAAGAGAATCCTTGTTAGAGCTTAAAAAAGGTAAAGGTTCCCTTGCTTGAAAGCCAGTCGAATCCGACTCTAGGGTTGCGGTGCTCATCTCCGTTTCAAAGCCGAAGAGCCAGCGCTGTCCGAAGACGTTTCCGTGGTCATGTGGCCGGCATGACTAAACACCAAGGCGCATGGAACGCTGTTACCTTCCCACCGAAGTGGTACCTATTTATCTACTTGCAATTTCTTAGAGCTTATGTACTAATAAAACCTCAAAAAATATTAACCTAGTGTCTAGTTCTCTTTTTTCCCTGGAAGTACCTTTCCCGGAGTAAAAATTTAAAAAGATCCCATCTTGCAGGCAAGGACATAGCCTAGATATAGCACAGGTTAACAGTATGCTAAAGCATTGTAGGCCACGGTTCTACAGATGTCTGATATATAATCTTCCTTTCCCCATGCTGCACGATGCACATTGTAGCAGACCATTTTAATTGCCACTTACCTATGTAAATACACAACTTGATGTGCCATAATTCATCTCTGTATCAGGCTGGATTGTGGGGGGTGCCCAGGTCACAGCAGATCCAGGTGCATACAGGTCACAACAGGGAGACACCCAAGGCTGGAGGGGGTACAAAGTCATGGGTAGCCTAAGGTACCAAAACCCCTTGGGTGGGCTTGTTTTGGAAGCCCCTGATGGCTTTCTGTCCTTGCAGGCAATTACATGGAATCTACCACCAAGGTATTTGAGCATTACAGGATTATAGATTTCATAGCAGCTGAAGAAGAGGAGGAGGAGGAGATTGGATTTATACCCTGCCCTTTACTCGGAGTCTCAGAGCGGCTTACGAACTCCTTTCCTTTCCCCTCCCCACAACAGACACCCTGTGAGGTAGGTGGGGCTGAGAGAGTTCTTTCCAGAACTGTCCTTGAGAGGACACTTTGACAGAACTATGGCTTGCCCAAGGTCATCCAGCAGCTGCAAGTGGAGGAGTGGGGAATCAAACCCAGTTCTCCCAGATTAGAGTCTGTGCACTTAACCACTATACCAAACTGGCTCTGCATGTGTTATCTGGTGATACTGTTACAATCTTCATCTGCTGATTTCTGTAGAAGGTATAGAAGAGAGAAAACTGTTTTTCCCCACTAGCCTGTTGGCAAGCCTACATAAACCTAGCAAGGAAGCTGACAGACTAAGACAGCAATTTTATGCATTCTTACTAGAGAATAAGCCCCACTGAACACAATGGAACCTACACCTTGATCATATGTCTATTTACTCATGTCGGCTTATATGACATTGATTACTTGACTCCAGATTCCTTAGATATAACCTAGCCTTCTCTGTATCCGCTAAGCATTCCTGGATAGTTCTGACATGTTTATTTGTTCCATGAATGTTAATGAAAGAAGATGTAAGAGTGCTTGCACTGCTCTGTGCTCTTTAATCTATATTGTGAATACATTTTGGAAACTGATAGGTTTAATTCTACGAGGTCAGAGTTGGTTTTATCAGACCATTAAGTAAACACCAGGAGTTTTGTAATGCTGAACCTCCACCACAATCTGCTGTGGCTGACCACTTGGGAATTGCTTTCTGTGTAAGGACAATCAGCAAAATCATGTAGAGAGACTATTCCAAAACTTTGGTGAACTTCCACAGTAGTGGGGAAGTGTAGTAAGGCCACGTCTGGGTGAATTAAGAGCTGCCGGTCAAAGCCAATTGCTCCTTGAAATGTGATGATGCCAGCACTGTGCAAGATTGGGGCCTAGTCATTAGATGATGACTCTTGCCAACAGTTTCTGGTGTTGCCTGAGAGGTCAGCATATTTTTCCAGTCCCTGTAGTTGTTATCCATACTGAGTTTGTTGGTTCTCCAGTATGGAACACAGTCTGGTCCCATGTTAATCCCCTCTGTAGTACCTGGGGTTTTTTGGTTAGCTAGTGAAGATGGCAAAAGTTTTAGCTAATTTACTAAAAGCAAGGGGGATAATAATTTTTTTGTTGTGCAGCACTGTGTGTGGTCCCCTGTTCCCCAAAAGCATGCCTATTTTTTTAATAAAAAGCTTGTTACAAAGCTCCACCTCTGTTTATTTTAATTTTATTTCTTTTCAGCTTCTACCCCGCTTGAACAGTTTTAGCTAATTTACTAAAAGCAAGGAAGATAATAATTTTTTTGTTGTGCAGCACTGTGTGTGGTCCCCTGTTCCCCAACAGTATGCCTATTTTTTTTTAAAAAAAAGCTTGTTGCAAAGCTCCACCTCTGTTTACTGTATGGCTTTGAAATATAGGATAAAGTATACAAATTGGATACTGTTAAAATACACATTCTTACCTAGTTTGTACTGGGCACTTATGCCCCAAGGCACATGTGGCTGAATGTAATTTTGCACAATCAATAATTTTTGACACGCCTGCACCTCACGCTCTCCCTGTGTCTCCTGGCTCCGCCCTCTGCCAACATCTCGATCGCTGCCAATGTTGCGCCCAGTCGCCATTTTTGCCGCTTGCCGCCAATGTCGTCGTTCTCCGCCTCGCCGCCAATGCTCCACCAGCCCCCCTGACGGGGAAGGGTGCTCCCTGCCATCTAAGGCAGGTACCCAATTTATCTACTCGCGCACCATACGAACTTTTGTTTACTGTATGGCTTTGAAATATAGGATAAAGTATACAAATTGGATACTGTTAAAATACACATTCTTACCTAGTTTGTACTGGGCACTTATGCCCCAAGGCACATGTGGCTGAATGTAATTTTGCACAATCAATAATTTTTGACAGTTCTGTTCCCAACCTCTTGCTGGTTACCATAGATACAGATGGGAAGTGACAGGTTCTCATTGTCTGTGTTGACCCTATTGTAACCTTTTGCTCCTGGACTTCCTTGTTGCAGAATACACTTACGCTCCTGTCTGGGTTTCTTTACCCCCATTTATACTATGTTTATTTTGATCAGTCTGTACATTCCTTGAGGATAAAAGCAGTGGGACTGGGAAATGTGATTTTGCTTGTTTGCTGCAGTAACTCTGCTGAGTTGCCAAACTTACTTGTTATAGTTGAGCTGTTGACAGTCTCACACTGCAAGTGCAGCAGGGGGGCAAGGCTGTACCCCTTTGCTGCTGATATTCAGATGGTGCATTTGCACATTGAAAGATTCCCAACAATGCTCACTACTTCTATTGGTTGTGATGCTTTTATGTGCCTAATAACTTCCACAAAACAGTAAATGCCTGAGATGATAGTTGGACTGGAGTTTAAAATTCAGCAATCCAAAAGACATGGGAATGTTTTATACAGGAAAAAATAGGTGTTTAGCACAAGCTCAAACAGAAGTACAGAATTGTGACCATTCCACCTAACTCCTGCCTGGGAGGCTTTAGTTTGGCACCCACCAGGGATAGTGAGTCACCAACCAGCAGGTCACCCCAGTGGCCAACACTGAAGGGAGCCTCTCTTGTGACTGTCTCTTTGGGGAGTCACAAGAATGAGGGTGTTACTTCCCCTTTATTTTGTGTTAGGCATAGAAAATTTCCAATATATTGGATGTTTTGTGCGGTTGAATTTCCTCCAGTGACAATGGAGGAACCTTTGGACTCTTCTTGTGAGAGAAAAGATGTTAGAAAATTACCAAGCATTACCTGATAAAGGATTCATAAGTATTACACCCCCACTTAAAACTGAATATGAGTTTATAAAGTTTTTTCCTCTTCTTGCTTTGTAGATTATTGTCTTGCACATTATCTCAAGATATTTTATTGACATGTTTCTCTTTGTCCACTGCTTCTCTTGCCAGTGTAAAGGTGTGTTTAAAGGGGCTCAGGCTTTGGTGGGGGGGGAGTATATGGAGGGTGAAATTAACTTGAACATCTCCAGTGTATTGGGCAGAAGAAAGTGTGGTGAGAAGAGTCAGATGTCAAATTAGAAGAAGACAAGTCCTTGCCCCAAAGAGCTCACAATTGAAAATTCAATACTGAGTGGCACAGGAGATCTTTGATATGCCACCTGTGGCTTTTGTGAGTTGTTGTTGTTCAGTTGTACAGTTGAGTCTGACTCTTTGCAACCCCATGGACCACATACCGCCAGGCCCTCCTGTCTTCTGCCATCCCATGGAGTTTGCTTAATTTCATGTTCATTGCATCAATAACACTGTCTAACCATCTCATCCTTTGCTGTCCCTTCTTCTTTTACCTTCAGTTTTTCCCATGGACCACACGCAAGGCACTCCTGTCTTCTGCCATCCTATGTAGTTTGCTTAATTTCATGTTCATTGCATCAATAACACTGTCTAACCATCTCATCCTTTGCTGTCCCCTTCTTCTTTTACCTTCAGTCTTTCCCAGCATCAGGGTCTTCTCCAGTGAGTGCTCCCTTCTCATTTGGTGGCCAAAGTATTTGAGCTTCAGCTTCAGTATCTGGCCTTCCAGGGAACAGTCAGGGTTGATTTCCTTTAGGATTGACTGATTTGATCTCCTTGCAGTCCAAGGGACTCTCAAGCACCATAATTCAAAAGCATCTATATTCTTCGGCGCTCAGCCTTATGGTCCAACTCTTGCAGCCATACGTTACTACTGGGAATACCGTTGCTTTCACCATACAAACTTTTGTTGGCAGGGTGATGTCTCTACTTTTTATTATGCTGTCTAGGTTTGCCATAGCTTTCCTCCCAAGGAGCAGGCGTCTTTTAATTTCATGACTGCAGTCACCATCTGCAGTGATCTTGGATCCCAGGAACATGAAGTCTGTCACCTTCCCCTTCTATTTGCCAGGAAGTGTTGAGGCTGGATGCCATGATCTTAGGTTTTTTGATATTGAGTTTCAAGCCAACTTTTGTCATCTCCTCTTTCACTGTCAGCAAGGGGCTCTTTAGGTCACTTTCTGTTAGAGTGGTATCATCTACTTATCTGAGATTGTTGATGTTTTCCCCAGCGATATTGATTCTGGCTTGTGAGTCATCCAGGCCAGCATTTTGCATGATGTACTCTGCATATAAATTAAATAAGCAGGGAGACAATATATATCCTTGTCATACATAAGAAGAGAAGCCATTGTTGGATCAGGCCAATAGCCCATCCAGTCCAACGCCCAGGTACCATCAGGAGATCCATCAATGTGGCCAGGACATTAGAAGCCCTCCCACTGCTGCCCCCCCCCCCAAGCACCAAGAATACTGTGCATCAATTGTCCCAGACTGAGAGTTCTTGTCTATACCTTGTGGCTAATATTGTGACAAAGGGAGAAAAGTACTTTTTTCTGTACCTGCTCTATCCCATGCATATCCCATGCATGTACTCCTTTTCCAATGCTAAATCAATCAGTTGGAATTCCACTGATATCCATATCCAGTTCTTTCACTTCTTGACCCTTGTACAGGTTTCTCAGGAGACATGTGAGGTGGTCTGGTACTCCCATCTCTTTAAGGACTTGCCATAGTTTGTTGTGATCCACACTATCAAAGGCTTTAGTGTAGTCAATGAAGCAGAAGTAGATCTTTTTCTGGTACTCCCTTGCTTTCTCCATAATCCAGCGAATGCTGGCAATTTGATCTCTAGTTCCTCTACCCCTTCGAAACCCAGCTTGTACCTCTGGCAGTTCTGTATCAACATACTGCTGAAGCCTAGCTTGTAGGACCATGAGCTACTTTTGTGAGTACTTTTGTACTATTCTGCAATGTTTTACCTGCCTCATGTTTCAGGAAAGTGGACAAAGCCTTTGCCTGGTAGGGTTTGAGGATGGCAGATGGTTTCCACCCTGAAAAAGCTGCAGGGGAATGGGTAAGATGTGAGCCTCCCTGAGGTTCAGACCTCATACCATGAATGGAAATAGATGTGGCTCTTTTGTTTGGTGATAATTGCAAATCTGGCTCTCGATGAACTGCAGAGTGAGTACCACAGCGCTAGAATAGGAAGTGTCTCATATATTACTGTACACATGTGCACATCTTCTTGCTGAAGGCCTGTCATGTCAGATGGATGTGTTTGAGAATTCTGATTTGAAATGAGTCCATAGGAGTGTATGGGGGATGGGCTGTGGCTCTGTGGTAGAACATCTGCTTGGCATGCAGAAGGTCCCAGGTTCAATTTCAGCATCTCCTGTTAAAAGAATCAGGTAGTACATGTTGTGAAAGGCCTCTTCCTAAGACCCTGGAGAGCTGCTGCAAGTCTAAGTAGACAATACTGACCTTGATGGACGAAGGGTCTGATTCACTATAAGGCAGCTTCATGTGTCATCTCCACTAAAATTTATGCATGAGATGGAAAAGAATTATTTGAAATGTGTGGATGGGTGGTGGTTGGAGTCTTTCCCCCCCCAGTTCAGAAATCCCCAGGCCATAGAAACCAAGCCCAGCTCTTCACCCTGTCTGAATTTTATTTATTTATAAATAAATTTTACCTCTGCCAGTTTCCCTCCCTTGCTGTGCTTTCACAGTCTTACCAAATTGAGGAGCAGAATAGGGGAAACAGCAGCTGGGGGACAAAGCCAAGACTCTTACCATGTTCCACTGAGGAAGTCTGGAAAGTGTAGTTCTGCATGACTCCTAACTTATTGTTAAGAAGGAATAATAAGCTACAACTTCCAGAGTTCACATTAACAAAATAGACTTCAAGCAAGCTGAGAAGCCTTCTTTGAAAAGAATAGGGAGTCACCACTGCAATTTGTAAGTTTAGATAGGGAGAAGAAAACTGACAGATGAGAAGACTGGCAGTCCTGGAAGAACTCCCCCAGACTGAGACACTAGATTTGGGAGGATTCTTGCAAAAAAAAACACCCCCAAACCCTGACCTCTTTCTGAGAATTCTCCTAAAAGGTTTGGAAAGATCCAGCCTATTCCAAATCGAACTCCGCCCGACACTACATTACATTGTGTCTCAGAGCCTAGAGATTTTTTTTTTTTTGGCAGCTAGTCCTGGGTCAGTGCACAAATGTGTTAACTGTTTGAAAAACAGCCAGTTATACCCAGGGGCAGCCCTGTTCGGGCTGTATAAGCTCCTGCTGTGAAGCAATTATCCTTTCATTGTCTCTTAATGCTTTCACTATTCTGCAGTGCTGTATAAGTTAAACACTTAGCTAGCTTGGCTCTGCAGCGTGTCCTAGGGCTGAAGCTCTGCAGACCTCTCGAAATATTCCCCATCAGGCTTGCCAGCAATGCAGTAAGTGATTCAGCAGAACAGCTATAGTGCAGAGAGGCACTGCAGGAAGTTGGTGAGTCCTTTGCTATGTGATCATGCCCAAGGTGTCTTGGAAGCCAGCATTTTGTCTGCACCTGGCTAGCAAAATTCAAGTCTGAAGCTGCTGTCCCCTACATACATACTTTCTTGGGAATAAACTATTGAACAGAGTCTTGCTTAATTTCTGAGTCCAGTGCATTGGAACAGGCTGTTAGATAATTCGATACTTACATCCTTTATATTAAATTCATTTGGTAAATTAAAGGACAGGTTTAATCTGAATGAGCAAAATAACAACTGGCTGTCACAGTTGCATATTGTAAAGACCCGCTTTAATGCTCCACTGACCCCTTTGTGTCCCTTTAGTATCACTTTGATCTGCAGCAATTTATCAGGTGATGCAGTTTACCCCCATGTCCACAAAACACTTCAACTTCCCCATTTCTGAATATTAAACCTCTGCTAAAGGAGCAGGAGATTTTTTCCTGGCCAGCTGGCATCCTTGCTCATTTGATGTGAAATCTCATAATGTGCCTAGTACTGTGAGTTATAAACCCATGTGTCTTGTGGAATCTGTGGGATATTCCCTAGGGAAAATTTGCAGTAATTCTGTGATACAAACATAAGAGTAACAAAACCATAGCTAGTCTGGCAGTTCTGTTTAGCTTCCACTAATCCCAGCATGGTCAGTAGAATACAGCTGTCAGCTCCAGAAGTAAATGGGAAGTACAACTGTAATACACTTTCTGTATTTCATTTCACTAACTAGAAATCTGTCGGAAATCTGTCACTAGAAGGCAGTCTCATCTCTCCCTTGAAAGTGCCTTATAGTGAATCAGACTATTGGTACTCTAAGTTCAGTATTGCTTACTAGACACGGGAGGATTCGCCACGCGAGAGGGACGGATAGGGGGCGCATCAAGCGGGCGCGATCATACCGCAACATCTGGGAAGTGGAGTACACCCGTCCGTGATCCGTCCCTTCCGGGCGAAACCGCGCATCAAAAAGGTAGCACCAAAACAGTACTACCTACTGGTTGATGCGCAGCACAGGCGGGCGTCTGATTGCTGACGCGCCCGTCTCCCGGCAGCATCCGAGGCCCTGTCGAACTGTGCATGCACAACGGGCTCACCTCCTCTCCTGTTCGTGGCTCCCCCCCCCCGCATCTGATCATGCCGAGGAGCAACTGTGTGGCGGCGCGGGGGATCTGTCTGATCCCGCAGCCATGCTTCTGTTTTGTTGTGGCTCTAAAAAGCTGCACTTCAGCCGCGCCTTCCCCCCCTGGTGTGACCGGAGCCTTAGATTGGCATTGGCTCTCCAGGGTCTCAGGTGGAGGTCTTTCATGTCACCTTCTACCTGGTCCTTTTAACTTAAGATGCCAGGGATTGAACCTGGGACCTCCTGCACGCCACACAGAAGCTCTATAATTGAGCCATGCCCCTTTCTTGCATTGTGAGCTTGTGTATCGTATCACAATGAATGCCACCAAAGAAGCATCAAAACAGAAGAGCTAACTGGGCACAGTAGAAGCTGCTCTTAAGAATAGTGCACTTCTATGCAGAATTACAGACTTCTAAGTCCGTTGAAGTCAAAGGGCTTAAGGGAATATCATTCTGTTTAGGAGAGCACATTCAGGTCTGCCTTGACCGTTTACCTGAGTTTTCAGCTACATTTGCTTGCTTCTGTGGGTGACTTGCCAAAGCTTGGTCACTAGTTTATTTGGAATCACCTGTTGGCCTGGTATGGGTCTTGCCCCTATGTAAATCAGTCCCCCCACCTAGAGTGTTTGTGAATTTCCATCCTGCAAGGAAGTACCAGGTCCAGTATAGCACAAGGCTGGAATAGGAAAGGCTTAAGGCAAGCAGAAGCCAGATGCTGATAATTCAGGGCTAAAGGTTCTGAAGTAGCTACGATCAGAGACTGCATGAGCTGGAAACAGATGAGTGAACGCAGACAGAAGAGCCTGTTTGCTTCGTAGTCCAACAACTGCTTCCCTGCACTGGGAGAGCAGGCAGGAACAAGAAAAGGCCTGAAGAAGAAATCAGTCCATTGACCCTCAGGTAGGTTTGACCTTCCAGTAGAAAATGGGTGGGGGCTTCCTAGGCCTTGACAAAAGGGTGATGTCTACTGAGGACCTAACTGCTCTGTTCCCTTATTAAAACTCTGCTTGCTTTTGCTTTTGAGGAGCTGCCCTGAAGGTGGCAGGAGGAAGGCCTCTTTTCCACCATCATGTTATCTGTCCTAGATAACTGCTCAGTTTCATAAACAGGACTGATATAAGAGGAGACAGCATCTTTTGGAACAAGGGGGGAGGAGGAGGCTGTCAGACAAGTGTCTCTGGCTTGTACTGTGCAGAACATGGGGACTGGCCCCGGCTGGCACTTGAGCCTGTTTTCAGCTGACTCTGAGAGAAGCATAGAGTGGGTAGTGTCTTGGACTACAGCTCCTGCATTATTCACGAGGGAAATCCACAGAGAGGGGCAGGAAGAATAAACAAGGAGTGTGTGGAATAGCTGTTAATACATGGTGGTTGTTCATTCTCTCATTTGCTGTGGTACTTGGAGGCTTGGTAGGCTTGAGAGAATGAACCTCTCTATCTGAGCCACGGAGGAGGAAGAAGAGGAGGGATGGAAAGAAGAGAATTATTTCTTTTCTGCTGCAGCTAAATTCACATTTATACTTGACCTTGGGAAAGGTATGTTCGGTTTTCTTAGTAGCTGAAGGCCAGAGGTCTGCTTCCTTGGAAACTGTAAGGGACAATATTCTGCACCCAGCTGAGCTGCCTGGATGTTGCCTTGTCTTGTAAGGAGGACCTTCTCATGAGATAGAGGAGCTGGAAAGACAATTGAATTGACAGTTGGCAAGAGGGGGAAATGGCTTAAGTGTGAAAGATGACAAAGGTAGGCTGTTTTGCTTATCTAATACCAAACTTTGAGGTATGGAAGTATGTAGACTGCATTTTGCCAGGCTCTACAGTTTGAAACCCTTTAGAACAGGGAGGAGGGGAGCTTAAAGTCTAGCATCTCTATGCTCTCATCTTCTAGAATGGGCTGAGAGATATTTTCTGCATGTGCTTGTCCTTGAGTCTATTTTTGATTTATTGTGTGTTGCTTAGTCCATAGAGATTTCACCTACTTGAATTCAAAGCTTTTTAGGCAGAGAGAATAGAATGCAACTGTGCTTTCTGTCTGACAGCGGAAGATGGAAATGATTTGATTCTTGGGCTGTTTGATTATCAGTGCCTGCTAGAAATATATATGTAGAAGCATAGTTGTAAATAGCTAAGATTGCTTTTAACTTCATACTTTTTATACACACTTTTGTTCCTGAATATAGTGTGAGATGAGAATATATTTTGTAAAAAATTCTCTTGAATACATTACTTAAAAAAAAAAAAATACAAACTTTTAAAAATAGTTTGGGAAGAGACCTTTTTTTGCCCTTGGAGGGAGTTGGTGTTAAATTGAACTTTATGTATTGTTATCCTTCCTAAAAATTATTGTGGTTCTTCATTTGCATATGAGCATTTCTGTTTTAAAATACCAGTTAAACTGCTGTTGGAACAACCTGTTTCAGGCGGATGGAAAGTTGTTTTTCTGTACAATAGATTTTGGGCTCTCTTCTGCTTTGTAATATAAAGGAGATCAAAGGAGCCTTCAGGTGGAGAGGCCATAGAAACAAACGGGAATATTTTATGTTGAAGCCCTCTTCTCATTCATTTGGGCCAAATTCTATAAAATCAAAGTTGTGCAGGGTTTTCACAAGGAAATGTGAAGCCCAG
>NW_015173139.1:975223-987748 GCF_001447785.1 Gekko japonicus
ATGACTATTTTATATTTGTGGATCCCTTACTATGATGATGTCTGTGTTGAAACAAGAGAAGTATAATTAAGTGTTGAGCTTTTTTTCCCTGTTTGCAGGAGCTTCTTTAAAATCTGTTCCCTTCCCCCTCCACTTAACAAATAGTAGTTAAAAATACTTTTAAAATTCTCATATCATTCTCAGTAGGAAGAATAAAATGACTATACACTATTTCTCTCTCTCGTATTTGTTAGAATTAAAATAAGGTCCAGAGTTATCAAAGATTCTAGTAACAGCAATAATAATTTGGAGTAGTGCTTTGGCTCAGTGATAGAGTGCTTTGCATGCAGAGGGTCCTAGGTCCCTGGTATTACCATTTAAAAGCATCAAGTAGCAAGTGATGTGAAGGATCTTGGTGTGAGATCCTGGAGATCCAGTCCAGAGCAGAAATGCTGACCTTGATAGACCAGTGATCTGACTAGGGTTACCAGCTTCCAGGAGGGGGGGCTGGAGAGCTCCCAGGATTACAATTGGTTTCCAGTTCCCCTGGGAAAATGGTTGCTTCAGGGGATGGACTTAATGGCATTGTACCCAATGAGGCCCCTCTCCTTCCTAAACCCTGTCCTCCCTAGGTTGTACCCAAAATCTCCAGTTATTTCCCAACCCACAGTTGGCAGCCCTAGATCTGACAATGTATAAAACAGCTTCATGTGTTCAAATGTTTCACTTACACATATACATTGTTATTATATGAAAAAATGTAAATATGTGTAAATGTGGATGTCAGTACTGCCATCCATTGTCCAAAGATTAGTTTTCAAATCTCAGACAGATACCAGATCTAATTCATTTTGCTTAATTATTGCTTGGAACAGCATGACATACATTTGTAACTAATTATGGAAGTTTTACTAATTTCTCCTTTTTGGCAATAGTCTTTCCTGTTGTCAAGAACTGTGAAATGAATAATTTGCATTCCATTCCAACAGCTTTATTGTTGGTATCGGGCACTGTAAATCTTATTTTGTCATCTGTTTACTTTGTTTCAGTATCTGACTCTGATACCTGTATTTTGGACAACTCTACCATGTGTGGAAGACCGCTGTAGATTTTTAATTACATCTCCAACATTTTGAGATGATTTATTTGTTTTGAATAATTGACTAGAAATAAATTAAGCTACAAGTGATACTTCAGGGCTCAGACGTTTCATAAATTTGTCCCAAATGTCAAGTGTTGAAAGAATAAAAGATTGTGTTCTTTCATGTCTTTGTTTTCATTATTGCCTATGTAGGATCATGATTAAATATGATAATGGAATATTGCAGTTAGTGTCATCAATATAATTCAGCATGTTAGCCAAATTGCCTTGATTTATTAATAAATGTGGGGAATGTGAATATTAAGTGGCAATAGTCATTAAATATAGGATAAGACCTGTATATATGAAAGTCCAACTTTAGCCAGATTCCAGAAATAGACACTGAGACTAGATCTTAAAAAGCAGTGATTTATTTTACTGAAAGGATTCTCAAACACACAATATAAAATCAAACATACAAACACATAATACAGATCTAGGAATTCAGTTAGAAAGGTACAGAGACATTTGCATATAATTGATAGGCAATACTTTACCTGTCCAACATGGTGAGTTGAATCTGCAGTGAAAAAGGAAATAACTGGGGGAGGGGAATTGTGAGTTGCCAGCAACACACGTGGGAAGGCTCCAAACTGCGCAAGGAATGGAACCAGCAAGATAGGGATGGGGTTAAGAGGGTAGAAGTGAGAGAGAGAGAGCAAGTGGGGTGATCCTCTCTTTTATACCCTAAAATGACTGGGAGCTGATGTTTCTTTTGTCACATAGTCCTCATGAAGCATATCTACAGTTAATGGGCCAGGGAAAGGGGATTAATCATAGGGCAACTGAAATAGTGGTCTTAAGGGGTAAGGGGAGAGACAAGAGAGAGAGAAAAGAATAGTAATGTCCCAACTCCATTGCTGGTAGTTGCTATTAAATCCGATTATAAACAGATGTGTTAGCTGGAAGACGTGACTGCTTCCTTAATCCCATCATGGAAGGAGTTCTTTTGTTGAGGCTGAAGTTGCCTACATGCTTCACCTGGAGATGTCAGTATTCGGAGGGGGGGTGTCAGCATGATGGAGAAGAGAGCTTTCTATGGTGTCTGGGAAAGAATGTCTAGGTTCCCTTTGCAAAGCATGGCTTCTCTTCAGTGAACTGCTGCTGGTCTTGTGTGTTTGCAGGGTCAGGGAGGCTAGCTTAGACATCGGGTCTTCCATGGATCCACATCTGGTAAGGCATGTTGCTTCAGAACAAGGTTCCCCTTGTCTGGGCACATGTCAGTGTTCAGGGGTATTTCGATGTTGGGGTATTTAATTGCAAATCCTTTAATTTTATTTTTTGGCTTGAAGTGCTCAATTCTTCCTTTTTCGTGCTGAACGCTATGCTATGTTGAATATCCAAAAAGTCTCTAAAACGGGTGGTCACGACTATGCAGAACATGACGGCCATGTTCTGCTCCATTTCCTGCTTCTGCATCAAGACAAAACACTCTCACCGCCGCAAACCGCCATCCGTGGGGTGGCTGAAAAAGTCTCTTGCTGCCCAAGCTCCCTCCGAGAGCTTGGGTGAGTCCCCGCAAGGTCGCACAGACCGGGGAACTCCAAAAAAAAGCAAAAAAGGGACAAGTGAGCTCGGGAGCGTCCCGAGCCGCACCCACGTCATCATGCCTATTTAGGGTATCTTCCTAAGTAGTTTGACTTCTATGTGGTTTTTGTGTGAAATTGTTATTCAGCAGCACCTTATTTTATTGTTATTCGTTGATTTTATTGTTATTTATTGTTATTATTATTGTTCAGCAGTGCTTGATTTAAAAAACCATTTCACACCAAATTGAGCCAGTGGGAACTTATAGAGTGCTGAAGGTAGGGAGTGGACATCTCCACAAAATGGCAGCAATCACAAAAGGTCTACCATAGGGTACTGAGGCCAATCACAGCATTTTGGGTAGTTGCAAGCCAAGCATCCTTCTGTGAGGCAGGCAGCTGTCTATAAGGGGTATGTGCAGCAGACACTCTCTATATATGATCTGTACACAGGAAAAATGGAGGGTATTGATCTCTTATTCAGATCTTATGCATCTTGGGGTCAGTGTTCCCTCTAAGCTGAGTTAGTGTGCGCCAGCTCACAGCTTTTAGCCTCCGGCTCACACATTTTTGCCTTCGCTCAAGAAGGATGGCTCCAGAGCAAACTAATTTATGCAGTAGCCAAATTTGCTCACTCACAACTTTCATGCCAGTAGCTCACAAAGTAGAATTTTTGCTCACAAGACTCCACAGCTTAGAGGGAACATTGCTTGGGGTTGTGCTCCTAGGAGCCTTTGCAGATGAGATTTTGGAGTGAGAACTCACAACTAGTATGTGTGGTTCCTAGTACCTCCATATGAACATTAGAAAATGCAAAGACAGGCTCCACAAGTTTGTTTGTTTGTTTGTTTGTTTTTCTGTGTGGGGGAGAATGATTGAGAAGCAGGTACCAGTTTTTGGAAATACATGGGAAAGAGGATAGTATTCTGCATGGGAAATCAACTGTAGGAGAATCTTGATCTGTCAGTCACCTGTGCCAGTGCACCGACATCCTTAACAAGCACTTGGGCCAGAAAACTGGAACATTTCAAATGCCTTGATCTCCTTCATCTTGTTAAACCACCTTGTTGCACAACCACTTCTCCTTTTCCACGGGATAACACTGTAATGTCAAGCAAGTCTCCTGAGATTTTGAACAGGAGCAAGGCATGGACAAAGATGTAGAATGGAGGCAGCTTTTTGTGTCAGCATAAAGACTGCTGAGAGCTCCTAGAGCCAGAAGAGCAGCACATTTAGACATCCCATTTGCCAAGTTTAGTAAGAGCCAACCTGCGTGGTCAGTTTGTGACCCAGCCTTCCTCCTACCCACTTCAGAATTCAGGAGAATGCTCCTTTCCATCAAAAATGTCCTGCATGTAGAAACATGATATAAGTTGTGTGTGTGTCCTGCAGGGAAAACATGATATAAGTTTTGTGTGTGTGTGTGCGCACACACACACACACACACACACCTTTTTAGCTTCCAGTTTGAGAGCCGGTTTGGTGTAGTGGTTAAGAGTGGCAGATTCTAATCTGGAGAACCAGGTTTGATTCCTCACTCCTCCACATAAAGACAGCTGGATGACCTTGGGATCAGTCACAGCTCTCTCAGAGCTCTCTCAGCCCCACCTACCTCACAGGGTGTCTGTTGTGGGGAGAGGAAGGGAAGGTGATTGTTAGCCACTCCGAGACTTCTGCGGGTAGTAAAGGGAGGAGTATAAAATCTTTTCCTCCTTTCTTTCTTTTGACATGGGGGAACATCTGAGCCCATGATTTTTCCATCATCGTTCTGAACTGGTGTAGTCCTAGCAGACAAGTCCTGAGCTACTTAGGTGTCATTGAATACAGTGGGATGTACTTCCAAGTATACAGGTGAAAGAGTGCCAGGCTTCTTTCAGTGGCTGCTCTGCCTCCCTGGAACACACTCCCCAGTTTGCCTGGTTCCCAAACTTTTTGTGCAAGTTAAAGACTTTTTCCTTTTATTTTCTTTCTCATTTGTTTAAATTCTAATATGTTTCTGCTCCAGCTTTTTTGTCTTACTGGTTTTTATTGTAAAATGTTGGCTTTATATTATGACTTCTTTGTAAGCTGCCATGAATGATTATGTTTCTTTCAGGAGGGAGAGTATACAAACAGATATAGTGGTAGATGGGAGAGTAATGTAATAAGCTACTTTGGGTCCACAATGGGGAGAAAAGCTGGGTAAAAATACATATTATTTAATAAAATACAGATCAAGATCATTTTAAATTTGCTACTTTATTATTTTATCTGTGCAAACAGGAAGCTTTATATCCCATTTCTGTCTTCTACTATTCAGTATATTTCCTGCCTCTCCAATTGTAATTGCATGTTGTAGTGTCATTATCTTGAGAACAGTCTTCAGTTTATACTTTGCTAACAAGGAAGCAGAGGTAACAAGTACTATTAGTCATGCCGAACTTCAAGGACTGAATATTGAGGAGGGAGGAGGGAGGGAAAAGTACGCTGTGATCTTCTTGTCGGTTTCATAAATGAACCATTCATGTGTTATGTGCAAATATGGGAGGGGAGAAAATAGGATTTTCAGAAGGTGTTAATAAGAAGTGCTGATTGGACCACTGGGATCAGAGGTGCTGCGAGCACATTTCGTAAATTGGGAGAAAAGAGCTCTGGTGATAATTATATCTCAGCAAATTTGGTGCTTGTGTCTTATGGTCTGATCTCATTATCCACTGCCTGAGTACAGCAGCTCAAGGATTAGGTGAGAGGTGAGATATCCCTAGGCTAGCACTGGAACACAGTCACAGCTTCACTTCTAGCAGCACAGCTAGCTATGCCATGGAAGAGTGCATATCATTAGGATTGTCCCTTGACATGGCATTTTTTTGTACCTTTCAGGACTATGAGAAGCATGGAGCCCATTACAAGGATGTACTGCTCAATCATAGGAGTGATAAAGGGGATGTAGCCATCATAATCATTTGTTACTTTTATACTGGATGCTGTACATACGTTTCCTGCCTGTAGGGTTAGAATCCAGTTAGTGATGCTACATTAACTTTCCTGGATTGTCAAGCTTGCCATCACTGGCACCTCACCTAACTTGGGATTTTTAGCTGAAGAGTGGGATGGTCAGGAAGTTCAGCAGCCTCTCGCAGGTGCTGTCCCTTTGCCCCAATTTATAGCTGATCTCTGCTATATGTTTTGAGAAAGAATCATGGAACTCCATGTAAACCTGAAGCCTTATATGCTCTACTGTATGAAATATCAGTTGGGAGGAGTTCTCATGCTCTGGGATAGACTTTGAAAACCACTACCCCACACATTCTCAGCTTGAGTTCCACACACACTAACTGAGTTAATATAATTGTAAATCTATGCTTGGCCTATGTTGGCTCCTGCAAACAGCCAGTGCAGGGAGTTTGCAAAAGTGGATCTTCCTCTGCATCTTCCCCTGTGACACCCAAAAAGCCATTGCTAAGCATTGAGGGGGACTCATCTCATGAACAATAGATCATGAAGGACTGCAATCTAGAAGGGGAATCAGGCAAAATCTACCCCCTTTTTTCTTATGCTGGCAGAGGAAATTTGACAGAACAGGCTCTCTGCATCTGGATACTACAGACATGGCTGAATTAACTTTGGGAGAACAAATACATGTGGGCAAATGCATTGCTGTAGACTGACTTGCATGTCTGAGAGTATTCAGCACACAATGCATCTTAATTGTGGTCCATAGTAATGCTGTGAGCCAGTGCTTCCCCCCCTTCCAGGAACATGAGGTAATTAGTGCATCACACTCTCCTAATAAGACATTTGTAAACATCCTAGAATGTTGGTTATGACTGGGAACTCCCAACACTGATTGACTTTGATAAGCTGCAAAAGTACTATAACATTTCAGGTCTGAGATGCAGAGGTGGGTCCTCTGCCACCCTGTTCTTGTATACCCCAGGGAGTCCAACGTTGACTTTCTCTTGGTAAATGGAACTCCATAGCCAAAAGCTTGTGAAAGAGCATAATGAGATCAGTGGAAAATCTGTATGGAGCTCACTTCTGGTTTTGGCGTTCTGATGGTGGCCGCGATCCTTGAGCTCCCGAGGATGCGGACAATGAACTCGCGGTAGAGAGGGGGCATGATTGTCCGTGCTCCCCAGGAGCTCTGCGAATGGGCTCCTAGCCATGGGGATTAAGCTCGCCTCTCCCCCCCGGCAGGCAGCCGGTGGATTGAGGTGTTCTGGTGCCCTGACAGTCCCCCCACTGAGTTCTGAATGGGACAAAGAGCAGCACACCAGAACAAGCGCTTGGTGATCTAGCGGAATCTACTGATGAAAGCGATTGATCATCAAAATGTGAGTTGGAGTCAAAGCGAGAAACACCAAAGAGCTAGTTGAAAACCCACCCTTTAAAAAGCGTGGGGGGGGAGAAGGAAACTCTTCCCCGCTAAGAAAAGCTAAGCAAACTTTGTGCAATTATGAAAAGGGGGGTGGGCTAGTGAAGCAAGTTAGACTGAAATAAAAGGCACTTAAGAACTTACCAAGCTGTTTTAAAGAGTATCAGAGACTGTGATAACTTTTACTAAAAGTAAGTAATCCCCAAACATGGCGCCCACAAGGAAAGATGAGAAAGACAAACAAGTGAAACCTAAGCTTCTTGCCGGAATTGCTGGCCCAGCAAGTCCTGTTCCTAGACAGGACACAACTACAGAGTTGCAAAAGATGCTGATGGAAGCATTGCGACCTCTGCTGGAACAAGTCATGGCACTGCATAGCAAATTCGATGCACAGCAAATGCAATTAACTGAAATAGCCAAAAAAACAGATAAAACTGAACAAGAAGTAAAAGAAGTGGATGCCAACACTAAAAAACTTAAAAAAACAACTGCAGGTGATGGAAAAAAGAGAGTGATGGAGGAGTCTCAACTGTTACAGCTACAAATGGAGACAGCAAGCTATGTCTTAAGATTTCAAGGTGTTTCAGAAGAAAAGACTGAGAATCTGAAACAGACTATGTGTGATGTATTAGGCCCCATGGCAGACATAAAAACGGATACTCTACAAAGTGAAATAGATACGATCTATAGGTTGTACTCTGAATTTACAAGAAAAAATAATCTGCCTGGGGAAGTGGTTATAAGATTCTCCAGAAGACAAGTGAGAAATCAAATTCTTAAAGCGACAAATGGATCTACCCTGAAAATCAAAGACAAAGAAATAAAAGTGTTAAAGGACATCCCATTTGAAATAAGAAGGAAGAGAAGGAAATACAGAGACTTGGTGATATTTTTACAAAAGAACAACATCCCACACAGATGGATAGTCCCCGAAGACACAATCTTCAAATTCATGGATAAGAAAGAAAAAATTGACTCTGTTGAAAAGGCACGCAAATTTTTGCATTTTGCATCCATCAGGAGAAGTAGGAGTCAAGAATGAGGACAGCACCAAAGAAAGCAAAGGAGAAGGAGAAGCGGCATCTTCAAATGAGAACTCCGATTCCAAATTAGGAGCAGCTGCCCCGAAGACAAGCTATCTTTTGAGGGGGGGAAAGTACAAAAAATGAGATGTTATTATACTCTTGAAGCTCTTACAATGTATTGTTATAATTATTTCTTAGGTTGCTTTTTAAGAAGTCAGAAGTGGTGGTGTTTAAATTTATTTTACAGTATAAAGTGACTACCAGATGACCACATTCAATGAACTTGAATCAAACTTTGAGCTAAAAGCTAATTTGTTAAGCAGTATGTATGACCACCATCTCTTGGGTTTTTAGTGAGTTTTCTTTACTTTCTCCCATAGTATGTAGATCTCTTCCGCAATTTTTTTTTGTAGTTTATAGAAAATGCAAATTAAAAAAATCCCCTACAGGGGGCATAAAAAAAAGAAAAAGAAAATCTATACGGAACTCAGAGTCACTGTGAGTATCTCTCCTGTACTACCCACTTGTACTATCTGACTGTCTGAAATGTACCTCAAGTGGAGTTCCTGGAAAAGGTACAGTTCTGTATGCCTAGTGGAGAAAGATGGCAAGTGGGTAGTTTTACTGCATTTAAGATCAATAGTCTAATCTAAGTGTGGAAGGTGATGGGTGATCTCTGGTAAGCAGTGACTGAAGTAGTCATTAAGTGAAGTTAAGCTAGCTATTGTTATTTGGGTTTGTATTTCGGCTTCTTGCTCTCTTCTAAGGGAGTGACCAAACGTGGAAGCAGTGGCTTTCTAACAAACTAAGATGTGAGCCATTCATGTAGTTTCAACCTGGGCCTTTATGTTAGCTTCA
Source organism: Gekko japonicus (assembly GCF_001447785.1). Classification (NCBI taxonomy): domain Eukaryota; kingdom Metazoa; phylum Chordata; class Lepidosauria; order Squamata; family Gekkonidae; genus Gekko; species Gekko japonicus. The sequence goes on from NW_015173139.1 coordinate 984,107, forward strand.
AGCATTGCACATCTCTGTTTAGCATGAAGGAGAAGAACAGTATTGTTTAGCGGTTCTTAGTGCTTTTGAGAAAAGCAGCACTCTGTGTTTTGAGGAGTGGGAGAGGGGGAAAGAGGCTGTGAGAAGAGACAGGAACCTTGCTTGGTAATTTCCACACATTGCCAGAGGCAAGAGTCACACTTATTTTTCATGAATAATTTTTGATCACTCCATCCACTGGGGAATTCCTGTGCATAAATGCAGGTTGTTATGGATACCAGAAACTGCCTTGTTTCCAGTGGCTCGTAACAAATAACTGAAGGCTGTTGTTGCTGGGATTCAGGCTTGTATGTTTTGCAAAGCATGATATGGCTCTTGCCAACTTCCCACATTTAAAAATCATGAGGTTACCTGTGTCAAAGAATTAAATATATATATATAGATATGAAAATTGATAAGAAAAAGGCTATTAAATAAACACAGTTTGTAGGATACTGCAGTTGCTGCTATGGTATTTTTGCTCTAAGGTAACGTTAACTAATGAAAGCTTTCAGCGAGCTGCTTCTAGGTATTTATATTTATATATTAATAATAAAAATATATATATCCTGCCTCTACCATGCAGTTCAAGACAGCTTTCAATTGCCAGCTAAAACCATACACAATACAATAAAACCCCATTAACCCTCTCCCCAACAAAACAGCCCATTAAAAACCCTGTCAAATAAAATGGCTTTATAGCACCTTCTGAACACTTCTAAGGATGGTTCCCCCATAAACCCCATCAGGGAGCTCATTCCATGAGGTGGGAGCTACTATTGAAAAGGACGGCAAGAAGGCAGCCTTAAGCAGCGTGACTGTCAGAAAGTGGCAATTGGAGAGCCATCATTGGTACAGGAGAACATATTTAGTATGCCAAATGCTTGGTTTGCAATTTAACTTGAAAGTAAAAACGTCCCTAAAGCAGGATTTAGTGGGAGTGAATGCACATAATAAATTTTTATTTTTATATTTTATTTTATTGTTTATATTTATATCTCGCCTTTCCAGATATCTGGCTCAAGGCGGCTAACAACATTAAAATGGCATAAACAACCAAGTTAAAACAATTAATAATTACCATACCAGTTAAAACAACACCAGTTGCAATTTACCCAACAGAAATGGCAGTAATCCAAATCCCATCCAACGATAGGGGTAGCGTCCAGCGGAATCTCACGCCCGAGGGTGTTCTAAAATTTCAGACCAGACGATGTTCCAGGGCACACTCGTCAGTGGCAGCCCCTAATCGAAAGCCTGGTGGAAGAGCTCCGTTTACAGGCCCTGCAGAACTGTAAAAGGTCCGGCAGGGCCCTGATGTTCTCTGGGAGGTCATTCCACCAGGTTGGGGCCGCCACTGAGAAAGCCCTGGTTCTGGTGACATTCAGCCTGGCTTCTTTCGGACCAGGAAGGGTCAGGCGATGTTGCGACCCTGACTGTAGTGCTCTCTGGGGCACATATGGGGAGAGGCGGTCCCTCAAGTAGGCAGGCCCCTGACCATGTAGGGCTTTAAAGGTTAGCACCAGCACCTTGAACCGAATCCAGTACGCTATAGGCAGCCAGTACAGTGTCCTCAGCACAGGCTGGATGTGGTCCTGTATAGAGGGACCCAACAACAGCCTGGCTGCGGCATTCTGCACTAGCTGCAGCCTCCGGATCTGGAACAAGGGCAGCCCCATGTAGAGAGCATTGCAGTAGTCTAATCTCGAGGTGACCAATTGTGTGGATCACTGTTGCAAGGTATATCTGCATAAGCAGAGGGTAGTGGGATTCTGTCTGTGGGCCCTGTTCTGGCTCCTACACATGCCTGTCCTAATCTATGAAAGAGCCTGTGCGTGATTTGAGTGCCTGGCCTTATGTAGGTTTTCCAACTGCATGGAGGCAGCCTTTGTCTTTCACAGGCTATTATGAATACATATAGAAGATAGAGCAGGTGGGCCTGCTGTTCCCCTATATATGTAGACTGGCACACTTTGTAGTGTGCATAGCATGCTTGGTATGCCTGCTCACTTGTGGTCTCTACTTCACGACAAAAACTGAATTACTAGTTGACTCTGGGCACTGACTGAAAGTAAGTCTAAAAAGACTTTCTGCAGGGTCAAGAGCTGTACGGTTTGCTCTATACTCTCCCAGATTAGAGTCTGCGCACTTAACCACTACCCCAAACTATATGCATGTATTGGTTGCTTTATGGTGAACTCAACATTTGTCCGTGTACTACAGTTATCTAGAGCTGATAAGGAAAGGGCAGCTGCTCTTGCAAGGATTAGAGTGGAAAGATAAATTGCCAACTTGATGATCTGATGCTGCTTCCTGGTGTACTTGGAGCACTTCCACACTAGCCATTTTCTCCAGCATCAACACCTTATGGTCTTTCACTTATTTCTGAGAATCCAGACAACATTCATCTCAGTTTCCATTGCCATCCCATTTTTTAAAGTTCTGGTTGATCAAAAATGTTTAAATTTTTACTTCCATCCCAATTGCATCACAATCGTTTCAGGTGTGAATTATCTGGAAAGTTATTTTCTCACCTAGATCAGAAGACAGATCATTGACATTGCTCTGCCCCAGCTAAGTAGTGGTATTTATTATCTTTCCCCCCAGTTCCCGGTATTTAGAATGGCTTAAATTTCCTCTCAGAGGAACTGTTACAACTGATCAGACCTTATTATCTGTCACGAGGGATTGATTGCTTCTAGACAGAATTGTTATTCCTGTTTAGTTTTCTCTGGGGGGGAGAAGTCCCAGACTTACCTTTTCTTTTCATCTCTGCTATCTTATTTATTTGTTTACTTCTTCACATTTAGCATTTCATTATACTTCCTCATCAGCTAAATATTTGATCCTCTGTATTTATAAGCTGCTGATATTCAATTTGTACCTCTAATGAAGTTAGAAGTGGATTTATAGGAAAGTGTTGAGACTGGAAATGAGTTTAGTTGCCTGGATAGATGAACATGTAAACCCTGTTCACAAGCTACATTGACCACTAGGGTTGCCAGCTCTAGGTTGGAAAATACCTGGAAATTTTGGGGGCGGAATTTGAGGAGGGCGGGGTTTGGGGCATAAGGCAATAGCGTCCAGTTCCAAAATGGCCATTTTCTCCAGGTGAACTGATGTCTTTTGCCTGGAGATCAGTAATAGCAGATCTCCAGCCACCACCTGGAGGTTGGCAACCCTAATGACCATATGTGCAGTCCTTTTATACTGTACACTTTTTTATATACCTGTTCTCAAGTTACATTCAATGCACATATAGCTGAACGTGTGATTGAAGCCCCATATTTATCTTGGTACTGGTCCCTGGTTTCATTTGAAAAGTAAATGGGTGTTGGCTCTTTCTGAGAAACAAGTGTATACAGGATATATGCATGTTTACTGTAACATGTGAACAGGTTTTTTATCTAATGAGTGCTGAGGCCAGAACACTCATTCGTGGTGATGGTGTCTGTATGAATTCCCACACCTGTTCAGCTCTGGCAACACCTGCCCATCTCGTAGTGCTGCCTTTAAAACCAGGGGGAGGGGAGCTGTTGGAGCGGGGGAAGATTGCCTTCCCTTTCAAAGAGCTTCTTCTCCCATGGCAAGGACACTAGGTAATGCTCCATTCCTGCAGCACAG
>NW_015173139.1:987766-997090 GCF_001447785.1 Gekko japonicus
TTCCTGCTGCACAGAGGTCATTTGGAAGCACCCTTTTGTACAAGAGCTCTGTAAACATGCTACATTTCCTCTTTTAAGGGGAAACTATTGTAAAACTATTGTGGAGAAATCTTACACAGCCCAAATGGTCATCTTCCTCTGCAGCTCTGATAAAATGAAAACAAAATGCAAAATGTGATGACTATAAATATTTGCTTGGAAAGTGTGCTGTGAATTATCCAGTATGAAGGAGTAACATTAATTGTGAAATCCTAAGCATGCTTAACTAGAATGCAAGTCCCCATATGAAATCAACAGGGCTTGCCTCCAAGTAACGGTGAATTGGATCCTGCTGTGTGAGATTTGGAAATATAACAATTGCCTCCAAGCAACTGGACAAAGCAATAATGAGTGATAATATGAATACTTGAATTGTTCCTTGGCTTTTCAGTCTTTCTCGTGCTCTCTGTTTGCAAATATTATTAGAATTTTATGCATGTTTGAGAATGAAGGAGTCTTTGCAATGATTTGGCATCTAGCTGTCATGTGACCCACATCCGAAAGCTTGATACAAAATTCTTGAAGTCCCACCCCCAAGAATTGCTCTTAGCTAGACTGAACATTTTATACGTTCTGCAAACATTCTGTGAAAACATTTCTGGAAAAACATTTCTGGGGGGAAATTAGATGTTTTAACCCTACTAGTTTTGAATGTAAACCTTTCCCCTTTTTAAAGCACATGATTGTTTCCTAACAGCTGGATTCTGCAGTTCCACTGGAATCAGCAATGCCTGTTCAGTTAGTATTTAAGTTTAACAGGAGCCCTCTGAAGATTTTCGATTCACACAAACCAGGAGCCTGCTGGTGCCTGCAGGCTCCTAGTTTGCCATAATGGAACATCTGCAGAGGGCTGCCAAGACCCACTGAACCTGGAAAAAGCCCTAATGCTGATTTGTAGTATGTGAATCAGGCAGTTGTGGCAGAATTCAAATCATTGGAGTTCTGGGCATTAAAGTTTAGGTAACCTTTAAACAAGTGAATGAGCCAATAGAAACTTCAGTGTCCATCAAGAGCAAAGTTTGCCTGACAACCATTTCATCAGTAATCCAGTAGAGAAAAACTGGTCACTTCATTGTAGGCTAGGGTTGAGTGGGCTTGGTGCTAATTTTCTTTGCAACAGAGTGACAGAAACTGGGATGAAAATGGTGAAATGCTCCCCCCCCATCATGATGGTCTTCTGGTTTGCAACAGTTCTCCTTGGGCATCAGTCTTGATCACTCCCATCCCCATCCCCTGCTGCTGCCCAATGCAGCTGCAAGTGAAATTATGGAGCCAGCTCATATCGAAGTGATGTCACTTCCAATCTCATAACTGGAAGTGATGCCACTTGTTGTAGTGACACTCTAGCAATCCCACCAAATCTTGTAGTTTTTCCATAGACCCATTTCAATCTAGTTTATGGCCTGGGTTTGGTACTGAAACAGCTTTAGTTGTGCTGGTAGACATTCTTCATTTTTAGTTGGACAAGGGACAGTCTTCCCTGTTGATAATTTGGATCTCTCTGCAGCCTTTGACACAGTTGACCACCACATTCTAATCCACCAGCTTGAATATGCAGTTGTTATTAAGGGCAGTTTCTGTCATTCCTGTCTGACCAGACACAAAGAGTCTCCACTGAAGATGCAAAATCACCTGGGTGGAATTTACCTTACGGAGTGCCAAAGGGTTCTATTCTCTTACTCATGCTCTTAAATATATACATGAGGCCGCTAAATGAGATTGTCCAGAGCTTTAGGGTTGGGTATCATCAATATGCAGATGATACCCAGCTCTGTATTTCTTTATCCAAGTCTCCAAGTGCATCCATCTTGATTCTGAACTAGTGCTTTGAGGTTGTGGTCAGGTGGCTAAGGCAGAACAATCTGAAGCTGAATCCAGACAAGACAGAAGTAATGCTGGTCAGGAAGGCTGATATTCTTCAGGGGGACTGAATCCACTTGTCCCAGATGGAGTGACGTTGGCCTTTTCAGAGCAGGTTAAGAGCTGGGAGGTGCTCATGGACCCCGCCTTCCTCTTTGAAAACTAGGTTGGCATGGTGGCCAGAAAAGCCTTCTGTCAGCTGCATCTAATTTGCCAACTCTGATGTTACCTGGACTTGGCCAATCAGGCCACAATGATCTGTGCTTCTGTAACTTCTGTCAGCTGCATCTGATTTGCCAACTCTGATGTTACCTGAACTTGGCCAATCTGGCCACAATGATCTGTGCTTCTGTAACCCCTCATATTTGGATTACTGCAGCACACTCTGTGTAGGCTGCCCTAGAAGACAACCTGGAAACTACAACCGGTCCAGAATGCAGCAGCCCAACTACTGTCAGGGGCTAGTTGCCAGGAACATATGTTGTCCATTCTGAAACAGCTATGTTGGCTGCCAGTCTGTTTCCAAGTTCAATTCAAGGTGCTGGTTTTGACTTTCAAACCCTTTCAGAATTTAGGACCCCAATATGTGAAAGGAGCATTTCCTTCCATATGTCCCTGTGTGCTAACTGTGGTTGTCAGACAACCACTTTTTGTGGCCCATCTTGGCATCAATGAGGACCTGAGCCTTTTCCGTCATGGCTCTGACTCTGTGGCATAAGTTCCCTGAAGAGGTGAGGGGGCCCCCCTCCTTGGAGATCTTCAGGAGACGCTGCAAGGCCTGCCTGTTTGCCGGGGCATACGAAGGGGTTTGAAAGGCAGACATCTTTTCAGGAGGGAGGGGGAGAAATTTGAGGTTTGGTGTTTTATTTTTGGTTTTAACAGAAAATGTTTTAAACTGTTATTGAACTATGAGGAAATGCAGGATATAAATGTTTTAATTAGATAAATAGATTTTTGACAGATTACTAGTGTGTTGCAGGGACGTGTGATGTCACTTCCAGTTACAAACCCTTGGATGGCAGTCCTGTTGTTAATAAGCGTCCTAGTATGTAGACAATCAGCTTTAAGCCTTTTGGGGGCTCTGTGAAATGTCAATCCTTAACATTTTAAAATATGCTGTAGGTTATTAAATTGGTTTGCTATCTTAATTTTTTCCCCTATCAGTGTAAGGAAATAATCTTTATATCTTGTTTTGGCAGTTTGATTTATGTGAACTGAAGTATGGTTACAATAACTATGTTAATCTGTTGCAGCTGAAACAAACAATTTTTATGACACTTTAAACATGAACGCATTTTTGTTCCAGTTTAAGTTATTACAATTTTTATGACACTTTAAACATGAACTCATTTTTTGTTCCAGCATAAATTACTGTATAAAGCCATTCCTCAGATGCTAAGTGTAGTTAAAGCATATTACACTGTAGCTACTCCGTACTAAATGATTTTTACATTTTAGGAATATGAATACTTACTAGGAAAAAGCTGTAGGATATTCTACAACTGTCTGTGCCTTTTTGCTACCACTTCTTCCCCACTCATAATATGGAAATTGCTTGTGTAATCTATGTCAAATTGGTTAGGTAAAGGAGAATGGTAAAATTAGTGCTAGCCTAGATTATTACACATATATAATCTGGACAGCATGGAAATAAATCCTGATATAAAATAGTATGCTCAAATGTGTGTATTCTAGTATAGAACGTACGATATGTCCTGAATGCAGAGTTATAGCCAGAAAAAAGCAGAGCTTCCACTGAACTTTCCTCCTTTTTAATGGCGGTCCTGTACTATCAGGACTGATATAATACAGCTGAGTTGGACTTTGTCATCTACCAGGCTTTTTAGTCTGGGAGTTAATAAGCACACCAGGGTAATAGGATGAAGTGCATAGCATAGATTTTAGCAGAATTCAAACATATTTGGGTGGAGGGATGGTGGTTTTTAAACCTTTAGAAATGTAACACTTAAGAAAAAGCCTGTCTTTCAGAAGAAAGCTGTTTCCATGTTGGCACTAAAATAAAGGTCAGATTTCTCTTCTCCCACACACTCCAAAGTGTGCCTGGGCAGATTATCAGAAAAACTTGGCATGTTGGAGGTCGGAGTGTAAAGCTGTTGCCACCCCCACCCCATCTCCAAGAATGAAAACAATCAGACTTAAAGCCCATTCATTGGTTGCTTTTGAACATCTGTAACTAAACAGACAGTGAAAAGTTCTCTTTGGAGACCCTCGGGTCCCAAACATGGTTCATCTGGACTTGTCTAAGAAGAGTCGTAATTTTGTAGGCACTCAGGAAGCTTCTTGTATGCACTTGTCCATGAATTCATTCATTAAGGCCACCGACCAATAAATATTAGTGGGGATTGTTTCATAGGTGAAGGGATGAATATGTTGAGTGAGCATTGTCAGGATGAGCAAGGGGCATAATGCTGCTATAAGGTAACTGTGGCTTACAGTTTGCAGTGTAATGTCCACTTTGCTTCCCATGATTATGGGAACATGGACAGAACAAAACAGCTGACCTGTTGTTTTTTCTTCTGTCCCCCCCCCAGCTCTTTTCCATAGGCACTAGAAGGTGAAAAGAGCTTTTAAAAATCATGAACATGCTAAGGTGCTTTCCAGTTCCTTGCCCCACTTTCGTGTTAACTGGCATCCCTCCTGCATGCTAACTCTCACCACAGAATAACCAATACTAGCCATGTTATAGTATGACAGGAAAGAATCGAACCAGGTTTCTTCTGAGTTGAGGATTAGTTCAGTTAAACAATGCAGGATGGCTGAGGCGAGCAAAAGATAACCCCTACTCTGAGCAGGGGGCTGTTGTTTCCCAGACCACAAAATGATGAACATTTGGGCTGCTGTCATTACTGGGATGGCACAGAGCTTTTTTTTTTTTAATCCCTTCTAGTGTCTGCTTTAACTGTGGGGCAAATTTCTGCTTCATCTTTTCCAGTAAGAGATCTGTCCTTCTAGTGCTGTGGTGTAGTGTCAAGTCACAGCTGGCTTATGCCCACCCAGTGGATTTTCACAGCAAGAGACATTCAGAGGTGGTTTACCATTGCCTGCTTCCACGTCATGACCTTGGTATTCTTTGGAGGTCTCTCATCCAAATATCAGCCAGGGCTAACCCTGCTTAGCTTCTGAGATTGGACAGGATTGGGCTAGCTAGGACTATCCGGGTTAGGGCAGTGCTGCAGTGGAGTTCTCTGAATATCAGCATCCAGAAATAAGTTCTGATACAACATCTTTTAGTGAACAAGGAAGTAGATTGCTTGAAAATTCTGAAAAAAAAACCCTGAATGTCAAGAATCCACATCAGTTAACTAGAAACTGCAGGAGCTCACCCCCCTGCGGCCATTATTCAGTGACTCATTTATCTATTGTTTAGAGCTGGCACCAATATACTCTCTTTCTTGCCATGCAAGTCAGTTGCCTTTGTTGTTATCTTCACACTTCTGTGTTCCACTAAAAATCTCTCCCAGGAGTTTGTCAGGCTTGATGATAATGACAGCAGATGTACTGAGCAGCCTTGACACTGAATGTTCTCTTCAGAACAAGAATTGCAAGGCAAAATTTAAATGAGAGAACCCGTGCATAGCAATGAAATTTGTAACCCGCAAGAAGAGACCCTTAGATCTTCCAAGGTAATAATTATGAAATCTGGCTCATCTTTCTCTTCAGGTACATTAAAAAAGTATGTTAAACATTCATTGTTCACTGGGCAAAACAAAGAATGGAATGTGAGTGTGCTTTTGTTGGATCTTCTGGACCTTGTCAGAAGCATCTGGAGTCTTCCATCAAAGAGAAATGCATAACCATGTGCCAAAGATACAACAACCCTTTGAGGTAGGTTAGGTTGAGAGTGTATGACTTGCCCAAGGTTACCCAGCAAGCTCCCATGGCAGAGCAATGATTTGAACCTGGGTTTCCCAGATCCTAGTCTGACTCTTTAACTACTACACCATGCTGTGAAAATTTGTGGCAGGGTATGAGCTTTTGTGAGTCACTGCTTACTTCTTCAGATATGTCTCTCCTGCTGCTACAGACAAACTTAACACGACTACCCATCTTGATCTATATCACACTGGCTTTGTTTGTGTGCAGTACTTCTTTGATCCCATAGGAGATACCACTTGTGTCTGCTTCATTAAATTAATGCCCACTGCTTGAGCCAATTAATAGTAATTAAATCAGTTGTATGGGAATATAAAACTGAATGGGATGGCTTGCTAAAAATCTTTTATATGTTACCATGATGCAAATAACGAGAGAGAGAATATTCAGCTCCCAAAAGTCAAAGACTTTGCAGAAACCCTTTGTTTTCTGCCACTGAATGGGGAATTCTATTAGGAGACTTCAACCAATACTACTCCAAAATAACTATGGGCACAGTCTCTTTAAATCAGGCACTTTTCAATTCCATTCATTTCTTTGGTTGAGGGGCTAGCTCTGTGGAGGAGAGGGTAGGTGTGCCAGCTGTGTGGAAAGGAATGACCTGCCTGAATCTGGTCACAGGGTACCTTTATTACTGTTTTTAGGAAAGCCCATAAGCCAGACCTTTTTTATTTTTTGCAAATCTGATGCTTTAGATGTAGGCTCTGTGCTGTGAAGCGAGTGGACTTCATTCGTGATCTGATATTTTATAGTAATTTCTTCTTGTAATGGTATACTGTATTGTGATGTTATTTTTAAAGTAGTAATGAATCAGTTTTTTAAGGTTGTTTGTAAACTGCCTTGAGCTAGATGGAAAGGCACAATATAAGTATTTAAAAGTAAATGGTCTGGGACCATCATACTTGGCAGACTGTCTCTTCCGACATGTTTGCCCCCCCCCCCCCAAAATTGCATTCTTCAACCCACAGCCTGGTCCTCGGGATGTTTGCCTGGCATCTAACAGGATGAAGGCCTTCTTTGTGGTGGCCCTGTCCTGGTGGAACCAGCTGTCAGATGGTATGTAGACCCTGTGAGACTTAACTAAATTCTGCAGTGCCTGCGAAGCAGAGCTCTTCTGTTTAGCGTTTCGTCAGTCAGGTCTGTTTATTTGGGCTGCCTTTTAGTTTTATTTGTATTATGTTTTTAATTGATGTCTGTTAATATTTTAGCTGTTGTTAGCCACCTTGAGACTTCTTGGTGGTGAGATAAGTTTTCAGTTTCAATTTTTTTACTTATTATTGAAAAAAGAAAACAAACAGCAAACAAGACATAACAGATATACACTATACAGATAAGAAAAGGAAAGGGAAAAAAGGCTTCCGATTTTCCTCTATGACAAACATAGACTTGATTACATGATTTTCTCTTACTCTATACATAAAAAAGAATTCTCTTTTTTCTATTATCTACATTTCTTATTCCCCCAAACCACAAATCATTAAATCATTATTATCTATTTCATGCATAAAGTTTATAAGGGGTTTCCACTGCAATGTTCCCTCTAAGCTGTGGAGTCTTGTGAGCAAAAATTCTACTTTGTGAGCTACTGGCATTAAAGTTGTGAGTGAGCGATTTGGCTGCTGCATAAATCAGTTTGCTTTGGAGCCATCCCTTCCTGAGCTAAGACAAAAATGTGTGAGCCGGAGGCTAAGAATCTGTGAGCTAGCTCACACCAACTCAGCTTAGAGGGAACTATGGTTTCCAGTCAGTAATAAATGAACTAATTGTCTTTCCCCTTATCAATGCAGTAAGTTTGGCCATCGTTGCAAGTTCTAACATATTCTCCAGGCATTCTTCTATTGTAGGCATTGTCCAACTCTTCCATTTTTGTGCATAAAATAGCCTCGCTGCCTTAGTCATATGTAAAAGCAAAGTTCCATGACTCTTTTCCAGCTCTTTGTCCATTAATCCCAAAAGAAAAGACTCTGGTTTCAATTGCACATTAGTCTTTTAAATCTTTCTGTATTAATAGCTGTATTTGTGCCCAAACTTTTTTAGCTTTCTTACAAGTCCACCACGTATGATAGAATGGTCCTTCATGTTCGCATTTCCAACATATACTAGAAGTACCTTTATACATTCTGGCCAATTTCTCTGGAGACATATACCAATGGTACATCATCTTGTAAAAATTCTCTTTAAGGCTAGAGCTTAATGTAAATTTCTATCCCTTTAACAACATATTTTCCCATTGTTACATTTGTATATCATATCAAAACATTTTAGCTCATTTATCACACATTCTTTAACTTGTTCTTCCTCAGTTTCCAATTTCAAAAAAATGTATACATTTTAGTAATTAAATGTTTATTGTTTGTACATAACACTTTTTCAAATTCAGACTTGAATTGTTCAAAACTAAAATACCTTTTGTTTACTTTAAACCTTTCCAAGATTTCTAAATACGAAAATCAATGACAGATATATTCTTCAATAAATCTTGTTGTATTTCTAAGATATCACTGTATCTTAACCATTTATGCAAATTTGTAATTTCTCTTTTAATATGACCTTCTTGTGGCAATAGCCACAAGGGTATTTTCGGACCAATCTTAGGTTTATATTTATTCCATATCCTGAGAATGGCACATCTAACATAATGGTTATTAAATTCTGCATTAGCTTTAGCATACATCAGGTATCTGTGCCATCCAGACCTCAAGTCATATCCTTCTAACTCCAAAAAACTATTATTTTTTTAACAAAATCATAATAGATAATTTTAACTACCCACACATTGATTGGGTCAATAGGTGTTCTAGTCGGGAAAAAGAGGTTATGTTTCTAGACACTTTCAATGACTATGCTATGATAATTTTAACTACCCACACATTGATTGGGTCAATAGGTGTTCTAGTCGGGAAAAAGAGGTTATGTTTCTAGACACTTTCAATGACTATGCTATGGAGCAGATGGTCACGGCACCTACCAGGGGAGAGGCGATCCCGGATTTGGTCCTAAGTAACGCCCAAGACCTGGTGAGAGTTGTAAAAGTGATTGCACCACTTGGGAACAGTGACCATAATGTTATTGAGTTCAACATTTGTATAAATAGGGAATTGGCCAAAAAGACTGACACGACCACTTTTAACTTTAAAAGGGGTAACTTCTCTGATATGAGGGGCAATGTGAGGAAGAAACTGAGTCAAAAACATTGGGGAAGCTCGAAAACTATTTAAAACTACAATCCTAGAAGCTCAGAAAAAATATATACCACAGGTTAAATATGGCACAAATAGGTATAGAAAAAAGCCTGCATGGTTAACAAATAAAGTAATGGAAGCTGTAAAAGGTAAGAAGGATTCCTTTAAGTGGTGGAAAGCTAGTCTCAGTGAGGCAGATAAAAGGGAACACAGGCTGTGGCAAATAAAATGCAAGGCTGTGATCAGGCAGGCAAAAAGGGAATATGAGGAGCATATAGCAAAAAACATAAAGACCAACAATAAAACTTCAAATACATTAGAAGCAGGAAACCAGCCAGGGAGGCAGTGG
>NW_015173139.1:997773-1001113 GCF_001447785.1 Gekko japonicus
ATCAGTGGCTATGAGACACAAGGTATAGATAGGGGCTCTGGGGCAAGTGATGCTCTGTCTTCTTGGTGCCTGGGGGGGTCAACAGTGGGAGGGCTTCTAATGTCCTGGCTCCACTGGTGGACCTCCTGATGGCACCTGGTATTTTTGGCCACTGTGTGACAGAGTGTTGGACTGGATGGGCCTGATTCAACATTGGCTTCTCTTCTCTTATGTTCTTATGTTCTAAGATCCAGTCCTTCATCCACACTAAACAGCAAGCGGCAAAATAAAATTTCAAATCTGACAAACCCAAACCTCCTCTTCCCTTTGCATCTTGTAATATCTTATATTTAACTCATGTTTTCACTTGCCATACAAATCTAGATATCTCTTTCTGCTATTGTTTAAATGGCACATCTGTTGTCAAAACCAGAATTGTCTGAAATAAAAATAATATTCTAGATAAGACATTCATCTTAATCGCAGATAGTCTTCCCAAAAGTGACAGTTGAACTTTTCCCCATCTCAACATATCTTTTTAAAATTTTATTCCAAATTTTAACAGAATTATTTTGAAATAACATACAATTCATATTAGCCAAGGTGATACCCAAATATTTTACCTTCTTTAAAATTTGTCTTGTTTATCCATTTTGTTTGGTCTTGTATTTTTATATTTTTTGTTATCATCTTAGTCTTTTGTTTATTGACATTAAAACCCACTACTGCACCAAATTCTTTTCACCTTAACCATTAAAGTTTCAATTCCCTTTAAGGGTTTTTTTCCAAAACCAACATCAAATCATCTGCAAAGGCTCTCAACTTATAAGATTCTCCTTTAATCTTTACACCTACAATTCTTTCGCCTTGTCTTATATCTCTATTCAATATTTCGACCAAAATTAACAAAAGCGGTGACAATGGGCAATCTTGTCTTGTTGAGAGGTGGCATATATATTTATCATCATCATCATCATCATATAAAAGGTAATTTGTACAATTACAACTAAGAAATGGATTGAATGGTAGAAATTATATTGCTTCTGTTCTGTGATGTCTTGTGCCTGTGACCATGTAAACACAGTCCTAAGAAGAAAAACAGGAGGCACTAAAGGGGTTGTGTGTTAACCCGCTAGAGACCCTTCTGTTGTTCAAGGAAATGGGTAGTTAGTCTAGCTCTTTTAGCCTTCTCTTTCATTTCTGCTTGTCTCCACTTAATTGTTTCCTTTCCCCTATACCCACCTTCTGCCTATTGCAATGTTATCTAAAGGTTGCATGTCGGATAGCTGAAGGATAGACTGTCAGAGCCAATGCTTCTTTGGTCTGTCACAGCTGTTTTGAAGGGCCTGAGGTTTGTAACAAAATGTCAAAGGCATTTTTATACACATGGAAACCAGATGTGCTTGGAAATGGATTTTGGAAAGAGAAGGGCAACTTAACCCTTCTGTATTAAAATATTTTGTGGTTCATTGGATGCATAATAAATTTATAGACTGTTCCTGGGTAGCCATGTGAAACATTCAGGTCTGGTATTCAGGTCTGGTATCAAGCAGTCATCAGTAGGCTTCTTGTAATTAATTGTGTTTATAGTAGGGTTGCCAACCTCCAGGTGGTGGCTGGAGATCTCCTTCTATTACAACTGATCTCCAGGCAACAGAAAACAATTCACCTGGAGAAAATAGCTACTTTGGATGGTGGCAATATATCCCACTGAATTCCCTCCCCTCTCCAGACTCCACCCTACTCAGGTTGCAACCCCGAAATCTCCAGGTGTTTCCCAACCCAGAGCTGGCAGCCCTAGTTGACATTTTTTTCTTTGCTTGTCACTGAGGCCTATTGTAGTCAGTGTTCAGATCATGAAGATATTACTGACTACACTTCTGAGAAAGTTGGCAATATTTTCCCATATTGATCACGTGTTATGGAAACTTATGACTGTTGTGTAGATCAGCAGCTTGTAATAGACATATTTATATTCAATTGATAAGACTGTAGTATGGCATCTGTAGTTTGCAATTGAAAATGTCAAATATTTGCTTCTTGGAAATTTTCAGCAGCTGAAGTTTTCTGAAGTGTAAAGGTTAGGCTCCTAGCATCTTAGTAGGTAGAGTTGACTGAGGAGAGGCATTTTCATCCTGGCAGAGGCTCACAGTTTTTGAGTGTAAGATGGTCTCCCCTGTTGGCAAGTGTTGAAAGTCCAACTTTACATTTGAAACAAATTTTCTTGTTACCAGCATCTCAGAAAACAAAAGCTAAACAAAAACCTTTCCATGCTTCAAAGAGTTTATTCCTGCCCTTGGAAAAGAGAGAATGCTTATTAAATTTGCAGATAATACTGAATTGAGATGGGCAGCAAATATGGTAGAAGCCAGAATCAGGATACAGGATGATCTCGAAAACTGAGCTAAAACAAATAAAATGAATTTCAATGGGAATTAATGTACAATTCTGCATTTAGGTAGAAAAAATTAAATTCATAATTATAGGATGGGGGAGACTTGTCTTGGCAGTAATATCTCCAAAAAGGATCTAGGGGTCTTAGCAGACCATACACTGAACATGAGTCAGCAGTGTGATGCGGTAGCTAAAAAGGCAAATGCGATTTTGGGCTGTATCAACTGAAATATAGTGTCCATATCACGTGAATGATGGTGTCGCTTTACTCTGCTCTGTTTAGACCTCACCTGGCAATATTGTGTTCAGTTTTGGGCACCACAATTTAAGAAGGCTGTAGATGCTGGTTAAGACACTGAACTGCAGCCTGGAAGGTCAGTAGTTAAGCCGTTTGAGACTCGAGTGCCGTATGATGGAATGAGCTCCCGTCTCTGGTTCCAGCTTCTGCCAACCTAGCAGTTCGAAAGCAAGAAACTGCAAGTAGATAAATAGGTACCACTTCAGTGGGAAGGTAACAGCGTTCCGTGCACCTCGATGTTTACTCATGATGTCAGCCACATGACCACAGAAATTTCTTTGGACGGCGCAGGCTCTTTGGCGTGGAAACGGAGATTAGCACCGCAATCCTAGAGTCGGATTCAACTGGCTTTCGAGCAAGGGAAACCTTTGCCTTTACCTTAGACAAGCTGGAATGTGTCCAGAGGAGGGCAAAGAAGATGGTGAGGGGTCTGGAGACCAAGTCCTATGAGGAAAGGTTGAAGGAGCTGGGTGTGTTTAGTCTGGAGAGGAGACGACTGAGAGGTGATATGATAACCATCTTCAAGTACTTGAAGGGCTGTCATATAGAGGATGGTGAGGAGTTGTTTTCTGTTGCCCCAGAAGGTGGGACCAGAACCAATGTGTTGAAATTAAATCAAAAGAGTTTTTGGCTAAACATTAGGAAGAACTTCCTGGCAGTCAGAGCGGT
>NW_015173139.1:1001157-1006379 GCF_001447785.1 Gekko japonicus
CTCAGTGGAACAGGCTTCCTTGGGAAGTGGTGGGCTCTCCTTCTTTGGAGGTTTTTAAACAGAGGCTAGATGGCAATCTGACAACAATGCTGATACTGTGAACTTAGACAGATCACGAGAAGGGAGCACAGTAAGGGTTACATCAGTGCTCAGTTCTTGTGGCTCTTTCTTACATGTCCAGGGAAATGCTGATCACCACTTTGAGGTCAGGAAGCAATTTTTATATAGGCTAGTCTGGCTAGGGATCCTGGAGGTTTGTGTTTGTTTGTTTTTGCCATCTTCTGGGCATGGAGCAAGGGTCACTGGAGGTGGGAGGGAAGGTATTTGTGAATTTCCTGCAGATGACCAAGAGGTCCCTTCCAACTAATACCGTTTTTGTTTTGAAATAATGTAGGCATGTTTAGTGAGGTATGCTCCACAAAAATGTGTGGGATTTAGTTCCCCAAAACATGTTTTGAGTAAAGTATTTAGACAATGATGCACTTTATATCTTCTCACTTTACATCTTTTAGCTGATGGTTTAAGTGTAGTCTGCCCCAATGTGAGTCAGCTGTTCTGCGTGAACCTTGGCATAAGGTAAGGGAATGCTTACAGGCTGCCATCTTGAGGGAGAGAGCAAGTATATTGTTTCACACAGTAGTAAGTCCTTCAGTTATGATGCTAGATTCTGAAATTCATTTATTCTGCTCCTCAGTTAATCTTGCATTTCAAATGGAATGGACAAAAGCTCTCAGTTCCTAATAAGTGAATAGGCTGATGTAGTTGAGAATAAAAGTCAAATAGAAAATAGCCTGTTACGTGTACAAATGAAACAAAAGGATGACTTGAAACAGTGTAGGGCAGGGGTCTCTAACCTTTGTGAGCCTGTGGACACCTTTTGAATTCTGGCATGAGGCAGCAGGTACAGCTATACAATGGCTGCCAAAGGAAGTGGAGCCAACTACAAAATGGCTGTTGCTGGAGGTGGAGCCGACTACTAAATGTCATGGAGGGATGTTATGCTTAACTTTAGAAGTAATTCTTCAATATTTCTGGCAGAGGCTCTTTTTAATGGGATACCTGTTAAAATGAACATATTGTTTAAAAATATTTTCTTCTATGCACACACTAATGCAATGAAGATAGTTGTGCTGTAGTGACAGCAGTAGGCTGAAGCAACTTTTAAAATATCTGCACAGCCAATAAAATCTCCAGTGGCCAACCAGAAGCCTTGCTTGTCAAAAATCCCACCTGGCCCCTCCCACTTTCTAAGAACAATTGGTGGGCACCGTCAGTTTTTTTAAAAAATGGTCAGTAAACTCAGTATTTCTTTGGTTTTGTGAATACAGTTTGTGTTTTTTGTTTTCATTACTGAATCAGTTTTTTAAAAAATTGGTCAGTAAAGCCAGGTCTCACCTCAAACCCATGGGGGATCCAGCCCAGCTCCTAGAGCGTTCTGACATGTGTGCTCTGTGTGCACGCTGTGATGGCATCACCCAGAAATGATGTCATTGCACTGGGCATGTTGTTCAGGGGAAGCTCTAGCATTTGGGTAACTCTGGTCGCCATAGATTTTTTACCCAAATGCTAAAGCATCCCCCACACAATGTGCTTGGCTTGATCACACTGAGCACATCAGGTGCACTGGGACTCTTCATGGGCGGGGCTGCCACCATTGGGGGGTTGGCAAGCCTAGCACCAGGAAAGGTGTTGGGCATCACAATGGGGAAAGGATTGGTAGACATCAACAAAGACGATTCTTCAATTTTTTGGTAATAAATTTTATTTCCTAGCTTTTCAATTGCTGATTAGTTTGAAGCTTAAATAATAAATAATAAGTAAATTAAAATTTATGTGTAGACTTAACGCTATGAAAAGAGGATTTTAATGTTATCTAACAGGTCAAATAGTTCAAGCCTAGAACAAGTCCCATAGCCCAGAAGTACTGGTTGGATCCTTGAAAGAGACAATACATGGTGGGAGAGGCATTGTCAATTGAAAGGATTTCATTGATGCTTTGCATCAGCTTTCATTCCTGGATAGTAGGAATGCTAAAGAAAATCCAATGAGTTTCTTTGCTCTGACATAGGAATGAGCACTCAAAATGGATTCAGAGGCCTATATATATTATTCTTTTATGATTTTGTACAAGGAGCCAGAATAAACTCCTCCTTGTCAAGGAAGACAGAGGGGTTCAAGATAGGATGTGATTTTCAGCTACAGTGATGGATCTTTGACTCTTTTTGCCCTTTCCTTTGAAGAAAGCCATGTTGGCAGTCTTGGTAAATCTTATATGTTTAGTTCAACGTTGACTGGTTGGTGAAGAAAATAGTTGTTAGAGGCTGCAACCCTGAGGCCCCTTTCCTGCAAGTAAGCTCCATTAAATAACACAGGACTTAAGTTTGAGTAGACATGTTTAGGATTGCTCCCGAAGTGAAATGATGCCTGCAGTATTATTCAGACACAGGGAACAGAATTGTGATCCTCAAGGGATCTTGTACTTTCAGAAGAAGAAAAATAAATAAATATAGTATAAAGGAACATAAGAGAAGCCAATGTTGGATCAGGCCAAGATAGACAGTGAAAAGGATAGTATACAAAAAAAGGAAGCAAAACTGAAAAAGCTGAGACAACATAACGAGAAGAGGATGAGTGCTCGAACGTTGCTAAATGATGCAACCAAACGTGTAAAGGAGGCTGCTGAGAAAAAGGATATGGTGGGATTCAACACAGCACAGCTCATGCTAGAAGTAGTGGAGAAAGCAATGGAAAAAAACAAGAAGAAAATGCTTGCGGATGCAGTGCAGAAAACTGTTGAGAAATGAAAGAGTTCATTAATAACCTTTTTTCATCAAAAAACCAAAGATAAAGTAAAAAGCAAAGACAAATCTTACGTTACAGTAATTATGTTTTGTTGTTGTAATGATTACTTTATTTTTAATACATTTTGCTGTTTTATTATCTACAGTATGATTATTTTTAAAAGCAAATTTTTTTTGCCTTCAATTTTGTACAATAATGAAAACATTACCCTATCTTCATTTTAAAACATTCAATAAAAAGGTGTGCAATCTTTTCTCTGGATCACATCTGACTATGGCGCTGGCGGAGGCCAGATAATAATAATTTTTAATGAAGTCCTAGTTTTACTTTTAAAACACTAGCTTATCAATAGGCTGACATTAAATTGTTCAGTAATTTGTCAGTTTTTTGTCAGTATTTGGTCAGTTTTTTTGGGATTTTGGTCAGTAAAATCAGTATTTTTGACCCTCTGACTAGTTTCCACCCCTGAGGTGCCATCAGGAGGTCCAGCAGTGGGGCCAGGAAACTAGAAGCCCTCCCACTGTTGCCCTCCCCCAAGCACCAAGAATACAGTGCATCACTTGCCCCAGCCTGAGAGTTCCTATCTACACCTTGTGGCTAATACCCACTGATGGACTTCTGTTCCATATGCTTATCTAGTTCCCTCTTGAAACTGTCCATGCTTGTAGCCGCCACCACCTCCTGTGAAGAAGTACGTACTTTTATCTATTCTAACCTGACTGCTCAGCAATTTCATGGAGTGCCCACGAGTTCTTGTATCGTGAGAACGGGAGAAAAGTACTTCTTTCTCTACCTGCTCTATCCCATGTATAATCTTATAATCATGTCACCCCTTAGCCGTCATTTTTCCAAGCTAAAGAGCCCAAAGCATTTTAACCTTTCCTCATAGGGAAAGTGTTCCAACCCTCTTATCCTTTTAGTTGGTCTTTTCTGCACTTTTTCCAATGCTATAATATCCTTTTTGTGGTGTGGTAACCAGAACTGTACATAGTACTTGAAATGAGGTCGCACCATTGATTTATACAAGGGCATTATGATACTGGCTGATTTGTTTTCAGTTCCCTTCCTAATAATCCCAAGAATAGCATTGGCCTTTTTTATTGCAGTTGCACACTGTCTAGACATTTTCATTGAGTTATCTACTACGACTCCTTGATCTCTCTCTTGGTCAGTCTCTGCCAGTTCGAGCCCCATCAATGTGTATTTATAGTTAGGATTTTTTGCTCCAATGTGCACCACTTTGCACTTGGCCACATTAAACCCCATTTGCCACATTGACGCCCACTCGCCCATCCTTGACAGATCCCTTTGGAGTGCCTCACAACCCTCCCTGGTTCTCACCACCCTGAACAACTTTGTGTCATCTGCAAATTTAGCCACTTCACTGCTTACTCCCAACTCCAAATCATTAATAAAGAAATTAAAAAGCATCAGGCTGATCCCTGTGGCACTCAGCTTCTCAGCCATTTCCCTATCATCCTTCAGTACTCCTTTTACCCCTTGGTCATCCAAGGGCCCCACTGCCTCCCTGGCTGGTTTCCTGCTTCTGATGTATTTGAAGAAAGTTTTATTGTTGGTCTTTATGTTTTTTTATATATGCTCCTCATATTCCCTTTTTGCCTGCCTGATCATAGCCTTGCATTTTATTTGCCACAGCCTGTGGTCCCTTTTATCAACCTCACTGAGACTAGCTTTCCACCGCTTAAAGGAATCCTTCTTACCTTTTACAGCTTCCATTACTTTGTTTGTTAACCATGCAGGGTTTTTTCTATTCCTATTTGTGCCATATTTAATCTGTGGTATATATTTTTTCTGAGCTTCTAGGATTGTAGTTTTAAATAGTCTCCAAGCTTCCCTAATAGTTTTGACCCTTTCTACTTTTCCTTTCAGTTTGTTCCTTACATGTCTCCTCATTTCAGAGAAGTTACCTTTTTTCAAAGTTAAAAGTGGTCGTGTCAGTCTTTTTGGGCAACTCCCTATTTATACAAATGTTAAACTCAGTCACATTATGGTCACTGTTCCCAAGTGGTACAATCACTTTTACATCTCTCACCAGGGCGTTACTTAGGACCAAATCCAGGATCGCCTCTCCCCTGGTAGGTTTCATGACCATCTGCTCCATAGCACAGTCATTGAGAGTGTCTGGAAACTCAATCTCTTTTTTCCCGACTAGAACACATATTGACCCAATCAATGTGTGGGTAGTTAAATCACCCATTACGGCACAGTTTTTTTGTCTAGCCGCTATCTTTAATGTATTCATAATTTTATAATCATCCTCTATCTTTTGATCTGGTGGGCAATAACAAACTCGCAGTATTAAGCTTCTTTTTGGGCCTACTATTTCAATCCATAGCATTTCCAGAAGCGAATCCAATTTTCTAACCCTCTCAATCTTACTGGAATGTATACCCTCTCTG
>NW_015173139.1:1007914-1009342 GCF_001447785.1 Gekko japonicus
GGCACACACCCAATACTTCTGTCCAGTCATACATGTGACACTCAGTGCAAAACACTGGATAGCCCCCAACCCCCTGCTGGCATTCTGGCTTCATAATTGCTTTAAAAATAATAATTATATATAACCCCCCTTTTAAAACACTTTGTATTTATGTGGTTCTCCTTGTAGAAGTCTACTTACTTTACTGGGAACCCAAGGAGACTAGGGCCTGGTTTTCTGGCTCTTCCTGGGCTTCTTACAGAGCCCCTAGGCCAAGAGCCCTTTGGCTCTCACCCTTCAGCTCAATCCAGAGGCTCATGCCTCTAGCAAGGTGCTGCCTTAAATAGAAGCTTCCCCCAGCAGAGGGTGTGGCCAGCAGCTATTCAAATTCACCCAGGCACTCAATTAGTCAAACAATGACCCTTTAACACCCTATCTCAAGAAGCCAGGACTCTGCAACAACTCACAACTTACCCACACACTCCCAAACACAGTTCCCCACACAGTACCCTCTCAGCTAAATCACCTCAGCTGAAAGTAAATAAAAAACTCCCCTCTAGCAGTTCTATCTCCTGCTCCTTCTCAGAGCTCAGCTGGGTCAGCCAAGGAGATGCCTTTAGTCATGCAGTTAGCCATGGGTTAAAAGAGAATAAAATATATGTCCCGAGCCTAGGTTGAAGTTGAGCTGCATTTATAGATAAAATACGATCCCTATAAATCACTTGCTTGTTGATTTAGGAATTAAAACACCTAGATTGTATTTCATATTCATATAGCTGAGCCTTTAAAATGTTACAGTCAAAGCCTAGGTTGAAGTTGAGCTGCATTTATAGATAAAATACGATCCCTATAAATCACTTGCTTGTTGATTTAGGAATTAAAACACCTAGATTGTATTTCATATTCATATAGCTGAGCCTTTAAAATGTTACAGTCAAAACTCCAAATGGTATTTAGCATTGTTTAGGCAGCCAAACAGGAAATGGCTGCTAGAATTTGTGGTCTATATTTCTGAAAAGTCAGGGCTCTTTACGGTGTCTGAATCTAGAGGCTTAAACTGTGTGAGTTTTTAACAAAGAATCTTGGCTAGAACCTCTGAAGAACTCCTAGCAACTACTTTGGAAGAGAGTTTGTTGAACATAATTCTACAAACATGCCACTGACTCTTGTCTTTGCTGTTCTCTCTTGCTCCGTAGGCTGTTCAGTATTAACCCAGGATTAAGACCAGAGTATTTAAACTAACAGCTGGAACCACAGTATTAAGGTAAGGTTATGAAGCTATTCTCTGAATTTATTCTTGGAACCCTGCTATAACATAGAAGTATAGTTTCATTTTTTCAAATTTAAATATGAGGAGGTGGGGTGGAAGTATTGGCAATTTGATTTGGATCAACAGGACTATTGATGATAGTCATGGCCCTTAGATTATGGTAGAGCAGAAAATGTAAC
>NW_015173140.1:0-5423 GCF_001447785.1 Gekko japonicus
CCAAATACAAGTGACAGGAGAAATGGTTAGCTACTCTGTACAGAACACGGCAGGCCTTTTGGTTCCTTCCTCGGGGGAGTCTCTTGTTCCCAGAAACGCGGGCCATTTTTGCCCTGTTTCTCAGCATGTCCAAACCTCCCTTTCCTTGAAAATATCAGTCTCAAAGCCAATGGGGAGGGGAGAGAAAGAAAACTCCAAATCTAACGGCTGAATTAAACGTTCTCTGTGCCATCCAACGATAGAATTCAGGCTCCTGCACATTTGCATTTAATTTCTTTGCTTTTTAACATAAAAGCTAAAAAAAAAAACCCTTCTCCGTGAATTAATCGTGCCAGCATTTATGTTTCCATTGCGCGCTCTCTCCTTCTCTCTTTTTTTTTTCTCTCTCTCTCTCTCTCTCTCTCTCTCTCTCTCTCTCTCTCTCTCTCTCTCACGGGTCTCTAACAGACGGCATAGAACCGGCAGATATGTTTTTCTTTATGCTGTAATTGCTATGTCTTGGCAGCGAGGGAGAGTGAGAAATTCATGCAGAATGAGAAAAGAAAGGACTTTCCTAACCATCTCAGCAGAGCTGGAGCATTTCAGACCGGCGTTCCAAATGTGAGAGGTGCCGCTCACAGCCCACAGAGCCCTCACCATCTTTCTTGCCCTCCTCCGGACACGATCCAGCTTATCAACATCCTTCTTCAACCGTGGTGCCCAAAACTGAACACACTAGTACAGTGTCTTGGAGGTTTCATTGAAATGTAGAGCTGGAAGGGGCCTAAAGGGTCATCTAGTCCAACCCCTGAAAAATGCAGGAAATGCACAGCTACTTCCCTCCCCCACTCCCCCGGTGAGCAATGTTCCCTCTAAGCTGTGGAGTCTTGTGAGCAAAAATTCTACTTTGTGAGCTACTGGCATTAAAGTTGTGAGCCAGCAATTTGGCTGCTGCATTAAATCAGTGTGCTCTGGAGCAATCCTTCCTGAGCTGAGAAAAAAATCTGTGAGCCAGAGGCTAAAAAACTGTGAGCTAGCTCACACTAACTCAGCTGAGAGGGAACACTGCCGGTGACTCCTGCTGTATGCCCAGAGGGATGCAAAAAAACCTGGCCGGTCCCTGAGCCAATTTGGCCTTGAGGAAAATACCTACCCTCCTGACCCCAAAGTGGTGATGGGCATTGTCTTGGACATGTAAGAAAGGGTCACAGGAGCCGAGCAATGGCTCATCCCTTCTTGCCCCTGATCTCACCATCTGCCTAAATTCATATCGAGTCACAGAATCAGCACTGCTGTCAGATGGCCCTCGAGCCTTGGCTTAAACATCTCCAAGGAACGGAGAGCACCTGCTTGGCATGCAGAAGGTCCCGGGTTCAATCCCCATAATCTCCAGTTAAAGCAGGCCCGTAGCCAGGATTTTGTAATTCAGGGGGCCTTTCCATAAGTCACTGACGTCACAAAATAAAAACTAAAATTAAAAAAACCCTCACTTTTGTGTCCTTCACACTCTGCTTGCCTACGCGGGGAAGCACGCCACGCTTGGGGAAGGGGCGGTGGTGGGGAGTCCTCCAGGTGGCCCAGAGAGCTGGAGGGCCTGGGGGCTGGGTGGAAGTTGGGGGGCCTCAGTAGGAAGTCAGGGGGCCAGGCCCCAAAATGCCCCACTGTGGCTACGGGCCTGAGTTAAAGGATCTGGCAGTAGGTGATGTGAAAGATCCCTTCCCGAGACCCTGGAGAGCCACTGCCAGTCCGAGTAGACAATACTGACCTTGACAAACCAAGGGTCTGATTCAGTACAAGACAGTTTCATGTGTATTCATGTACAACGAGTATCTAGAAATAAAAGTGTTCTGAACTTTAAAACAAAAATGTATGACAAGGTCCTTTGCTCCAGCAGAAGACTTCTCTCGGGACGGGGCTGTGGCTCCATGGTAGAGCATCTGCTTGGCATGCAGAAGGTCCCTGGTTCAGTCCCCATGATCTCCAATTAAAAGACGTGAGAGACCTTTTCCTGGGACCCTGGAGAGCTGCTGCCAGTCTGAGCAGACGATACCGACAATGATGGACCAGAGGTCCGAAACAGCAAAAGACAGTTTCACGTGTCCTTCTTGCAATGGGGTTGGCTCCTCCCGGAGAAGGGAGGAATGGATTCATTTCTGGGATCTAAAGCGTGTTCCTATGCATCCTCGTGGTGCGTCAGCTTTAGCAGGCCAAAGCTACAGGACGGAAAGGGAGAAATGGGAGAATGCAGATTGCAGCCTCCCTGAGTCGAATTCTCCAGCAGCAGCATTCTCTGAAGGATGGCGGAGAAGTTTCAAAGATTTCCAGTTTCATGAATATGAGAGTCAGAAGACAAAGGGGGACTTGGACACTCCACAGCAGTGTTCCCTCTAAGCTGAGTTAGTGTGAGCCAGCTCGCCGTTTTTAGCCTCCGGCTCACACATTCTTGTCTTTGCTCAGGAAAGAGGGCTCTGGAGCAAACGGATTTATGCAGCAGACAAATTGCCTTGCTCACAACTTTAATGCCAGTAGCTCACCAAGTAGAATTTTTGCTCACAGGACTCCACAGCATAGAGAGAACATTGCTCCACAGCCTAGAGATTTCTGGCCGCTGTGTGACAGAGTGTTGGACTGGATGGGCCATTGGCTTGATCCAACATTGGCTTCTCTTATGTTCTTAGATCATTCTTCAGGAGGCGTCTGTTGTGAAGACCCTTGGAACATTGCCAAGGGGTTCCGAAGCATCTTTTTCCCTCTCCGCCCCAAAGAACCAGCAGTCCAAAAAGTCAAAACTGGAAAAGACGTCATCTGAACAGGACAATGGAGAAATAGATGGTCCCAGTTCTATATATAGGAGCTTTATGCATGCCTGTGACTGTTTAAACCCACCCAAAAGCTCAAAAGCTATTTTTCACATTTATTTATACCATGCTTTTCTCCTCCATAAAAGGAGCTGCGGTGGCTCAAGTGGTTAAGACGCTGAACTGCAGGCTGTGGAAGGTTGGTAGTTCAGCAGTTCGAGACCCGAGTGTGCCGCAAGATGGAGTGAGCTCCCGTCTCTAGTTCCAGCTCCTGCCAATCTAGCAGTTCGAAAGCAAGAAATTGCAAGTAGATAAATAGGTACCGCTTCGGTGGGAAGGTAACAGCGTTCCGTGCACCTTGGTGTTTAGTCATGCCGGCCACATGACCACGGAAACGTCTTCGGACAGCGCTGGCTCTTCGGCTTTGAAACGGAGATGAGCGCCGCAACCCTAGAGTCGGATTTGACTGGCTTTCGAGCAAGGGAACCTTTACCTTTACCTTTTTTTTCCTCCTCCATGGGGACCCAAAGAAGCTTATATTCTCCTCACAACCCTGTGAGGTAGGTTAGGCTGAGAGGGTGAGATTGGCCCAAGGTCACCCAGCAAGCTTCTACGGCAGAGTGGGAATTTGAACCCAGGTCTCTCAGATCCTAGTCCGACACTCTAGCCACTATGACACACTGTACCATGCTAACTAGTGAATTCCTAGAAACAGAAGAGACTGTGACAAAGGATGCTGATAAAAAATATTTTCCAATTGTTTCTGTGTATTATCCATTCTAACGCGTGCCAGAAAACGTGGGGGGGAGGAGTGGCTATTTGCGCCGTCACATTCTGAACCGCCATTATGCGATCAAACGTGACAGCGGTGCACTGGGGTTTTGTCCTTCAGCACACGCTGCAAAGAGGACGGGCAGAGGGAATAGGCAAGCGCCTACGCGATCACACCGAATGAGTCCGTCTGCAGCCCGTGGCAAACCATTTGCTAGTAGATCTTTGCAGGTACTTTTTAACTGCGCATCTTCTGCGACATGCCACGGGTTGGCCACGGGTGCGCTACGCTTGCCAGATGTTGCAGTGTGATCACGCCCCGAAAATCTGCCCAGTATCCATGCTTTTCGCGTGGCAAATTCTCTGTGTGACCGGGGCCTAAATATTGCAAATAATTTAGATAAATCTAGAGGTTCCTCAAATCACTCCAGTCTTCTAGAGAAATGGTACCCCTTGTCAGGCATCTCAAATCATTGTTATGTACTGGACAAGAATCAAATCTCTCTTCTCTGCTCACATTGAATGAATTGCAATTATTCCTTTTCGTGCTGTATTGAAGGCTCTAATGCTAATTTATATCTGTTAAGATAAGCGTGATATTTAGATCTATATTTGTGTTTGTCTTTTGCTGCACTTCGTTGGTTGCACTTCGTTCTGTTGTCAGATTGTAATATTGCTATATTGTTCAATTTAAAACTAAAGCTAAAAAAAATCTAAATATTACCTCAAGCGTACAAATACAAACGTTTGAGTACAATAAGTTCAATATTCAACATACAAGTCCATAAATATAAAGTCCAAGAATACTGAGAACCAGGGGTCATTTCCTGCAGGAGCGCACAGGAGCAGAGCTCCGGCAGTAAAGAGCCCAGGGGGTGGGCACGTGCAACAAGCCCCGCCCCCTGCTCCCAGCAGCCCTCAGTCAGAGCAAGAAGCAGCCAGGCAAGCTGCAGAGCTCCCCCTAGCCCCCGGTCCAAAACAGTCCAGTGGCACCTTTAAGACCAAGTTTTATTCAGGTACAAGCTCTCCCTCCTCTGCGAGGACAGATCTGCACTTCCCCCCCCCATCCTCTTGGAGCACAGTCTGCCTTGGTTTACACCAGAGGTCTGCACCACGGTGACTGTGGGCAGTGTTCCCTCTAAGCTGAGTTAGTGTGAGCTAGCTCACAGTGTTTTAGCCTCTGGCTCACAGCTTTTTTGTCTAAGCTCGGGAAGGATGGCTCCAGAGCACAAGGCAGAGCCACAGGCCGAAACTGAAAGAGCCCCTACTGGGCCCGGGTTCCAGTCTGGGTGCCAGTCAGTAGCCCTGCTGCCAGCCACAGCAAGCAGGGGCGCCAGCTAAAGGCTGGGAAATTCCGGAAGTTCTGGCAAGGAAACCCAGGGGAGGGAGATCTAGAGGGACAGGAAGCTACAGAATGCACCCTCTGAAGCTGCGACTTCCTCCAGGGGAACTGATCTATGAAGGATGGAGATCAGTTGTAATATCCTGGGAGGTCTCCAGGCCACAACTGGAGGTTGGCAACCCTACTGGGGGTAATGAAAGATGATATTGCCTTGAAGTTCCTTTTTTTTTTTTTTGCCATTCCGTCTTGACTCTATCCAAGGCTTACAAACCTCGGAGAGGATCTTTACACAGACACAAAAGCTTTTCCCCTTGCCCTCAAAGATAACTAAAGTGGTACCCCTGCTGTGTAATTCCTGAATAAAATATTATCCTGAGGGTAGGAATTAAAAAAAAAAAACATCTTCGCCTCTGACGTACAGAAAGATTTTCAGCCTTGAGTCCTACAGGATGAGTCACGGTTTCGTTCTAACCGTTTATCCAGAGGGCAGTTCTTAACGGCCCTTTGCAGCAGCGATTACTCGGGGAGCTCTT
>NW_015173140.1:5437-19051 GCF_001447785.1 Gekko japonicus
AGTGGCACATTTCCCCATCGGTCTGGGAGTCTGCGATGAAAACATCATTATTTCCCGAAGCTCTGGCGAGGGAGGCTCCATCGCTAGACGTTCTCAGTGCATGCTGAAAAATAGTGTTGTACATATTAGGTTCCATGACAAAAATGAACTCAAAGGAGGAGGAAGATCTATCTTTTATTTCAATTAACAGGAAAACAATTGGACCAAACAACTCATCAAAACTTGACTGTTTTCTTCTCAGCATATTGCTCAAGAAGAAGAAGAAGATGAAGAAAAAGAAAAAAAGCATATTTCTTGAATATGCTGAGAAGAAAACAGTCAAGTTTTGATGAGTTGTTTGGTCCAATTGTTTTCCTGTTAATTGAAATAAAAGATAGATCTTCCTCCTCCTTTGAGTTCATTTTTGTCATGGAACCTAATATGTACAACAATAGAGTTGCTGCTTTTTCTGCCTTCATTGTAAAGATGAAGCATCAACTCGAGGATACGTGAAAAGAAACTCAAAAAGTGGAGGGGATTGGAGAGGCCCGCTGCTGTGGTGGGACCTGGGGATTCTGTGGAATTACGGCTCATCTCTAGACTACAGAGGTCAGTTCCCCTCGACAAGATGGCTGCTCGGGAGAGGAGACTCTTACGGAGTTGTACCACACTTGGGGTCCTTGTCCTCCCCAGGCTACACCCCCGAAATCTCCAGGAGTTCTCCAACCTGGAGCAGGCAACTCTCCACCCCAGCACCTGTTGGTGGCCAGGAGGGACCTGGTGGACCTGGAGGGGATGGTGAGTGGAACGAAACAGAGTGGGAACAGAGTTCACAGTGGGAAGCACATAGGTGTGGGCAGGGCAGGGAGAGATCCTCCTGACTGTCCCATCAGCCTAAGAACATCAGAAGAGCCCTGCTGGACCAGACCAGTGAGGGTCCATCTAGTCCAGCATCCTGTCTCACACAGTGGCCAACCAGTTCCTCTGGAGGGCCAACAACAGGGCAGAGAGGCCAAGGCCTTCCCCTGAGAACATAAGAAGAGCCCTGCTGGATCAGATTAGTGGTCCATCTAGTCCAGCCTCCTATCTCACACAGTGGCCAACCAGGTCCACTGGAGGGCCAACAACAGGGCTGAGAGGCCGAGGCCATAAGAACCTAAGAAGAGCCCAGCTGGATCAGACCAGTGGTCCATCTAGTCCAGCCTCCTGTTCCACTGGAGGGCCAACAACAGGGCAGAGAGGCTGAGGCCTTCATAAGGACCTAAGGAGAGCCCTGCTGGATGAGACCAGTGGTCCATCTAGTCCAGCCTCCTGTTTCACACAGTGGCCAATCAGTTCCACTAGAGGGCCAATAACATGGCAGGGATGCCAAGGCCTTCATAAGAACAGCTCTGCTGGATCAGACCAGTGGTCCATCTAGTCCAGCATCCTGTCTCACACAGTGTCCAAATGGTTCCTCTGGAGGGCCAATAACAGGGCATAGAGGCTGAGGCCTTCATAAGAACATCAGAACAGCCCTGCTGGATCAGACCAATGGTCATCACACCAATGCTGCTGCTGCTGCTTTTTAACAGAAAGAATCCCGTGCTGCCGATTGGAGCAGTGGCAGGCCAAAGGAATTAAAAAAGGATGTGGACCGAATGGAACGGGTGCAGAGGAGCGTGACGAGGATGATCGGGGGCCTGGAGACCAAGCCCCATGAGCAAAGGCTGAGGGACTTGGGGATGTTCAGCCTGGAGAAGAGGAGGTTGAGGGGGGACATGATGGCTCAAAGTATTTGAAGGGTTGTCCCTTAGAGGAGGGCAGGGAGCTGTTCCTGTTGGGAGCAGAGGAGCGGACTCAGAAGAATGGGTTTAAATTAAGGGTGAGAAGGTACCACCTGGATATTAGGAAGAAGGGGGTTTTTTTACTGTAAGGGTTGCTCCACAGTGGAATCAGCTCCCCCTCACTGGCCGTCTTGAAGCAGCGGCTGGACAAACACTTGTCAGGGAAGCTCTAGGTTGTTCCTGCATTGAGCCGGAGGTTGGACTAGATGGCCTAGATGGCCCGTTTTCAATTCTGTGAGTCTATGATTCTAGGAATTCAGAACAACTGAGGGCTTGGTAGCCCTAGTTTTGTGTTTTGATCTTAGCTACGTTTTTGTTTTCCCTCTTACGCTCACTTCCCACTTTATCCTTCCTGAATAGCCTGATTATCTATTGAGCTTATTTTTTCCCCCTCTCTCTGTCTCAGAGGCTTCCAGCTGGGCCCCCATTACAACTGTGATTTGCGAAACATTAAAGTAAACATGGAGGGGGGGGAGGATAATGTGGACAAAACACTGCTGTGCTGAAACGGTGCGGGCATTTTCAGTAGCCAAAAAGAGAGCTTCCAGGAGACCGAAATGTTCTCCAACAGATTTCCCTGCCCAAATGGTTTTCAATCGGTTTCACTCTTCTTTCGTGCCAATTTAAGCAGAAGCTTCTGTGCCATTTTTCTTTAAAGAATGTAGCCCTGTTTTTTATCTACATGATCCAACCAATCAGGGGTCTTGTTGTCTACATGATCCAACCAATCAGATGTCTTGTTGTCTACATGATCCAACCAATCAGGGGTCATGATCCAACCAATCAGAGATCTTGTTGTCTACATGATCCAGCCAATCAGGGGTCTTGTTGTCTACATGATCCAACCATTGGGGGGCAGCCTTGTTGTCTACATGATCCAGCCAATCGATGGTCTTCTTGTCTACACATTCCAGCCAATCAGTGGTCCTGTAGTCAGCTTGATGTTACCTCGCTGGCAATCAGCTTCAGTTATTGATGACATCACTGAATCAGAGTAGTGATAACTAATCCTCTTGCCCTTATCTGAATAGGGGAGAATTTTACTCTGTTTTGACAGAGTTTTTCATGGGAAGTGATGTTTCTCATGAAATATGCCACCCTCCTGTACGGCTCAGCACTGGGACAATGAGAGCTGCCATCCGTCGACAGGAAAACCGCACTAAGGACCATCATACGAGAGTGATGTATTTTGTGGCAATATTTCCATCTGTGCAATCTGAAGATGGAGACCAGTTTCTTGGCAGTCTCCCATCATAGAATCTCTGCCTGCTTAGAGGAATATGGCCTCCACCGAAGGGGACTGAAATCAGAAAACAATTAACAGTCCTTTTCTTTTATTTCTTTTTTTCAAAATTAGTCAAGCTAAATTGTCTGCCACTGATAGGAGACGTCGTCTGTCTAGAGAACAGGAAGGCTTTAATACAACAGAACCCCATCTCAAAAATAAACCTAATGACGGGATGCAATTATCAAGCCAACATTGATTGCTGCGCCTCAAATGCCTCCTCCACAACCCAATGTGGTTTCTAGTATCTCCCATTTCCCTTTTGCATGCAAGGAAATGATGATTGTATAATTTAGGTAGATGACCCTGCTTTGTGGTTGCCAACTAGTATTCGTCCACTGCCACGGAGTGGGGAGGTGGTGCTACACAGGCTTACCTTTGGGTGTCAAAAGAAGCAAGGAGCGCCTGAATCCACATGGTGTAGCACAAAGACAAAATGTTTATTGAGTTATTTACTTACTTCATTTCTGATTGAACAGCCTATCGGCTTTAAGACCTATATGGGATTGGGATACATACCTCATTTCTATCCAGTTTGGTGCCGTGGTTAAGTGTGTGGACTCTAATCTGGGAGAACTGGGTTTGATTCCCCACTCCTCCACTTGCACCTGGCTGGATGACCTTGGGCAAGCCATAGTTCTGTCAGAGCTGTTCTTGAAAAAGAGCAATTTCTGTCAGAGCTCTCTCAGCCCCACCTCCCTCACAGGGTGTCTGTTGTGGGGAGGGGAAGGGAAAGGAGTTTGTAAACTGCTCGGAGACTCCGAGTGAAGGGCGGGGTATAAATCCAATCTCCTCCTCCTCCCCAGCGGAGACCCAAATGGCTTACATCATCCTTATTTCCTCCATTTTATCCAAAGAAGAAGAGGAGAAGGAGGGGGAGATTGGATTTATACCCCACCCTTCACTACTTGAAGGCATCTTAGAGTGGCTTACAATCCCTTTCTCTTCCCCTCCCCACAACAGACACACTGTAATATAGGTGGGGCTGAGAGAACTCTTTTGAGGACTGCCCTTGAGAGAACAGTTCTGAAACAACTTGTAACTGACCCATGGTCACATCAGCAGCTGCATGTGTAGGAGCAGGAAATCACACCCGGTTCTCCCAGATTAGAGTCCATGCTCCTAACCACTGTGCTAAACTGTGAGGTAGGTCAGGCTCAGAATGTGTGACTGGTCCAGCGTCACCCGGCAAGCTTCCATGGCAGAGTATGCATTCAAATCTTTGATGATCTGAGTCCAGCTACATCCCATTCCGTGCCTGTCCCTGACATTGGTCTTGGGACAGCAACCACTTTTGGGTGCCACCACCATCTGAGGTGAGATGGATTGCAATCTGAGAAACCTTTCTCAGTTGTGGTGCAAAAGCTTTGGAACTCCTCTCCCCCAAGGGAGATTTGTCTGTCTCTACAGTCTTCTGCCAGCAGGTGAAGCCATTTTTGTTCTGTTTGGCAGTCCTTAAGCAAGGCTGCTAACAATCGGACATTTTGAGGGTCAATCTCTAACTGGCTAACGACCCATCCAGTCCAACATTCTGTGCCACACAGTAGCCAGAACCCAGGTGCCATTAGGAGGTCCACCAATGGGGCCAGGACTCCAGAAGCCCTCCCACTGTTATCCCCCAAGAACCAAGAAGACAAAGCATCTCTGTCCCAGACATAAGAACATAAGAGAAGCCATGTTGGATCAGGCCAATGGCCTATCCAGTCCAACACTCTATGTCACACAGTCGCCAAATCCCAGGTGCCATCAGGAGGTCCACCAGTGGAGCCAGAACTCCAGAAGCCCTCCAACTCTTGCCCCCCAAGAACCAAGAAGACAAAGCATCTCTGCCCCAGACATAAGAACATAAGAGAAGCCATGTTGGATCAGGCCAATGGCCCATCCAGTCCAACACTCTATGTCACACAGTCGCCAAATCCCAGGTGCCATCAGGAGGTCCACCAATGGGGTCAGAACTCCAGAAGCCCTCCCACTCTTGCCCACCAAGAACCCAGACATAAGAACATAAGAGAGGAGGAATTTTCTATGAAAAAAACCTTTATTTCTAAAGGGAGGGGTTCACAGGAAATCGACAAAACAACAACGACACCTAAGGACTACATCTTTGCAGTTTAACCACACAGTCTACAGCAATGGAGATTCTTCTTCTTCTTGACCCCTAGAAGGAAATCACCTGAATACATCAACCAATGATTGTGAGTAAACAGACTTCAGTTTTGCAGGCTTTGTTTCCATTGCCTCTGTGCCAGGTTTCCTTCCAGGTCAGTCTAAACAATAGCACACAAGGTAAGCACACTTTAACCCTATAATGACTGAATTTTAGACCTTGCATCACACATATTGCCAACAGATCTGCCCTTTGTCAGATAGACAAGACCAAAAAAGAGCAGGCCATTTCCATCCTGTAACTTGCTACCTTTCTTCCCCGTTAATCTGAACAGATAATCTTTTAAGATCTGCCCAGCTTCCTGTTAGCAGCGTCAATCAACATGATGCACTGGTTAATTTGATGCACAATGCTTTATTTATGTATATGGCACCCTCATTCTGTTCCACAAGGTTCCCGGCAATGCCAAGCATTTCATAAATTAAGAAAGCCATGACTAAATCCCATTAAGATTCAATAAGCTCTGTACAGGTTAATTAAACCGTTATAGATTTATTTGCCATTCGTAGCTTCTTCTGTTGTGGCTATCATTGCCAGTTTGGTGATGGAAGAAATTGAGAATTTTGAGCTACATCAACCCGCTCCCTAGATAACTGGGACTGTATGAAATAGAGGATAAATTGGTGGGGAGGGGGGGAGGGGGGATTGTTTTATAGCATGTACAACTTTTTTTTCTCTCCCCTAGAGACAACAAAAAGGAAATCCATAAACTGAACATGAAGTAATCTCTTGCCTTGGTGGTTCTCTGTGTGTGTATTTGTGAGTTTACTAACTGATTCCTATGACTTACAATGCACTCCTAGAATAAAACTCGAGTCCAATAGCGCCTTAGAGGCCCACAAACTTTATTCCAGTTACTCTCAGAGGCACCCCAGGACTCCGACTTTATTTTGCCGCCACAGGCTAACGCAGCTACCCAGCTGGAATGACCATCACGGGAGGCTCCTGCGCAGTTACTCCAGTCTACACTCGTTGAAACCAGTGGGCATAAGAACGTAAGAAGAGCCCGGCTGGATCAGACCGTTTGGTGTAGCGGTTAAGTGCACAGACTCTAATCTAGGAGAACCGGGTTTGATTCCTCCACTCCTCCACTTGCACCTGGCTGGGAGAAAGAGAAAAAGAGAAAGAAAAGTGGAAAGAAAGAAAGTAGAAGAAGAAGAGGAGGAGGAGGAGGAGTTTGGATTTATACCCCACCCTTCACTACCCGAAGGAGTCACAGAGCACTTTACAATCTCCTTTCCCTTCCCCTTCCCACAGCAGACACCCTGTGAGGTAGGTGGGGCTAAGAGAGCTCTTTTGAGGACTGCCCTTGAAGAAGAAGAAGAGATTGGATTTGATTGTTGGATGTCCATATTTCCCACCAGTGCAGTTCTTATTTTATTATGCAGCGAGCACAGGCCAAGAACTTCGATGGTAGGACCCAGCTTACAGGCTGGAAAGCCAGGGACATTCCCTGGTGTGCACTGCGGCTCCTTAATTGAATGCCTGGTGGAAGAGCTCCGTCTCATTCCACCAAGATGGAGCCACCACTGAGAAAGCCCTGGCCCTGGTTGCCGCCAGCCTGACGTCCCTGGGGCCTGGAAGGGCTAGCTGATTTTCTGCCCCTGAATGCAGTGCTCCCTGGGAAACGTGTGGGGAAAGGCGGTTCCTCAGGTATGCTGGACCCTGACCTTATAGGGCTTTAAAGGTTAAAACAAGCACCTTGAAACAAATCTGGATTGGTACTGGCTGGATGTGCTCCCACATGGGGATACCCATCAACAGACTGACCGCCTCATTCTGCACTAGCTGCAACTTCTGGATTTCTTCATCTTTCCAGTTTCTTCAATTGTGTTGGTATTAAAGGTGCCACTGGACTCAAACTCTGTCCTGTTCCTTCAGACCAACACGGTGACCCACTTGAATCGACATCTCTCTCTGTTTTCCTAGCATTTCGTGACCCTTTAACCCTGCTGTTTACAATCTGTTTTCTTTATAATCTCATATATAAATGTCTGCCAAGCAAGAACCCATTTTGAGCACCTGACAAAGTGGGATTTCGTTCACAAAAAACTTGGAATAAGTTCCAAAACATCCCTCAACATCAGGACTACTCAACAGGGATATAAATCTAGAAATCCACAATGAAGGTAGATTTGAATGCTTGGTGTTTGCCAATTGGGGAAAGTATTGTATTTTCCTCTTTAAAAAAAAAATGTCGAATGCATTTCCATTACCTCCCGGAAACATATTTGTCCCTTTGAACATTGTGGATAAAATTAATCCAGGTTTGCGCGATCACTGCTGGAAGTTGGTTTTAGAACTGCGTCTCCCAGATGATGTTTCAGAGTCCTATTGATCCCTGACTCAGCATGGGGAAATGTTCACATTTTAACCTCCCCGTTTGGCTCGTTGCGATATTCACAACAACTCAAATGATTTGACACCGTGTGCTTCCCGATTAAATGGTTTTATTTCCTTGGAGACGTTAGAAGCACGCTGTTTCCCTCGCAAGCCTTTTCTACCGCATCGGAGATAGTTTTCCCTGCGTGAGCGCATTGTGTGACCACATCTCCTGTACCTGCAAATTCAAAGTAACCATCTAAATTAATGCTAAATCGCTTGGCGTCACTCTCAACGGCGCTTTTGTGGCTGCAAAACGTCCCATCGGAACACAGAGGGGAATCCAAACAGCGGAAACAAAGACTAGCAAACCAGGCCGCGGATAAGGGATGAAATTAAAAGATATTCCTGGCAAGGATGCGCCATGGGATGTCGCCACATGGACCAAAATAAACAAGTTGTTGAGCATGAGAAGGGGGGGAGGGGGAAGAATGTCGGCAACACACAGTCATGGGAATCACAGCAAAGCCTTTTTCTAAGGATCTGAAGCCTAAAGTTATTTCCCCAGGAGAGCTTTGTGCTCCTTAGACATCAATCTGCTGGTGATCCCCAGCCCTAAAGACATCTGGCTGTCCTCGAACAGGGCCTTTTTGGTACCGGCCCCAGCCTGGTGGCACTCTCTGCCAAATTCCATCAATCTGATGCAACTCCACAGGGCCTACAAAGCAGAGATGTTCCACCAGGTTTTTGGTTGAGGAAAGCAACGGTTCCATCTTGGCTGGCACCCTTCTTGTTCTCTATTGTTTACATCTACTTTGCCCTCCACGAAGTAGCTGGCAGTGGGAGTTGGGATTGGGATTGGATATTCGCCATCTGATTACCTCTAATGTTTTATTAATGCTTTTTCATCTTGTTCTATCTGTGGTTTGTACATCGCCCAGAGCCCTGCAGTAGCAGGGGTTGGGTGATGATGATAATGACGAAGAAGATGAATTGGGTGATGATGATAATGACGAAGAAGACAAAGAAGGAGGAGGACGAGGACGAGGAGTACGAGGAGAGCAGGAGGAGAGCAGGAGGAGGAGGAGGAAGAGAGTTGGTTTTATGCCAGGGGTTGGGTGATGATGATAATGAAGAAGATGATGAAGAAGAAGGATGACGAGGACGAGGAGAGCAGGAGGAGGAGGAGGAGAGTTGGTTTTATGCCCCGCCCTTCACTACCCGAAGGAGTGTCAGAACAGCTCACATCACAATCACCTTCCCTTCCTCTCCCCACAACAGACGCCCTTTGAGGTAGAAGGGGCTGAGAGCTATGAGAGAACAACTGTGACTGACCCAAAGTCACCCAGCTGGCTTCATGTTGAAGGAGTGGGGAATCAAACCAGGTTCTCCAGGTTACAGTCTGCCACTTTTAACCACTACACCACACTGGCTCTGAGTTTTAATTAGAACAGTTTTAATACACACAGCAACTTACAAATTCTGTACTGCAGTCTTGGTTTAGAACAAAAAAAAAGTCAACTGATCTCAGGGCAGGTCCACAGGTTACTGATCCCTCAATGGTGTATAATGTACGGGCAGACCTCTTAATGGTCCATTCTGTCTCTGCAGATGGTGAACCTGCTTCCCGGTTCCCACTTTATCTCCTGGACAGAGGAAATGGAGTCGAGCCAGGGCTCAGTGGTCGAGCATCAGTTTTGTATTCCAAAGACCCCGGATTCAACCTCCGGCAAATCCATTTAGAAGGATCCAGTAGCAGGCAGTGTTCCCTCTAAGCTGAGTTAGTGTGAGTTCTTTAGCCTCTGGCTCACCCATTTTTGTCTTCGCTCAGGAAGGAGGGCTCCAGAGCAAACTGATTTAGGCAGCAGCCAAATCGCCCGCTCACGACTTTAATGCCAGTTGCTCACAAAGTAGGATTTCGACTCACAAGACTCCACAGCTTAGCGGGAGCATCGGTAGCAGGTCATGTGAAAGACCTCTGCTTAACACAGTGTAACGCAGCTTCATAGGTTCAAGGCCCGCAGTGTTCCAGAGCCTCCCAACTGATGCCTAATTAAGACACAGGCAGTGAAACCAGCTTTCCCCATCCAATTAGACAGTCGCTGTTGCCGGAGGAGAGTCCATGGAGAGCATGGCCCTCCCCCTGCAGAAGTTACCGAGGTCAGGCCAGCATGGCTTTTGTGTTGATCCATCATGCCAGAACAGGCGACTCTCATGCAGAAGGTCCCTTGTACAACCCATGCCACTTCCCGTTACAAGGAACAAGGTAGCAGGTGATGTGAAAGACTTCTGCCTGTAACCCTGGAGATAGGGTTGCCATGGAAATTCAGTCTGTGGAGGACAGGGACCTCAGTGGGGCAGAATGCCAAGACTCCACCCTTTAGAGCAGGGGTGTCAAATATGCGGCCCGGGGGCCAGACCAGGCCCCCGGAGGGCTTCTATCAGGCCCACATTGGAACTGGCTGTCTCCTGCTTCATCTTCCAGTGCTGCTGCTGCTGCTGTGTCATCGTAGGTTTGCAGCGTACAGATACACACCTGAACAGCATACTCAAGACTGCAACAGCACAGACATTTTGAGGCAATAATTCAGAGCAAGAGGTGTCACTTATCAGACACTGTTAAATAAACAAAATATTGCAAGAGTGCTAATAATTTAAGCAGGCTTTTATTTTAAGTAAAAAAAAAACCTTTGTGTTTGTGACCTTTATAAAGGTTATACCTCCGCTACCTGGCATTACATTTTATGACACACATGGCCCACCCCTACAAGGTCTCATTTATGTCAGATCCGGCCCTTGTAATAAATGACTTTGAGACCCCTGCTCTAGGACATCCATTTTCTCCAGACATTCTGACCTCTGTCATCTGGAAATGAGTTGTAATTCCAAGGTCAGTGTTCCCTCTAAGCTGAGTTAGTGTGAGCTAGCTCACAGTTTTTTAGCCTCTGGCTCACACATTTTTGCCTTGGCTCAGGAAGGAGGGCTCCAGAGCCAACTCATTGATGCAGCAGCCAAATCTCTCGCTCACAACTTTAATGCCAGTCGCTCACAAAGTAGAGTTTTTGCTCACAAGACTCCACAGCCTAGAGGGAGCATTGCAAGGGATCCCCAAGTCTCCACTAGAGGCTGGCGTTCCTACCTGGAGAACAGCTTGACATCCAGAGTAAAGAATACTGACACTGACAAACCAAGGGTCTGACTCAGAATAAGGCAGTTTCTTAGGTTCAGGCTGTCAGCAGAGTTTCAACATGCAGAGGAATGGAGAACCACCTGTTTAAAGAAAGTAACTTGCTTTATTGAAGAAGAAATAAAGTCTGATAGAACAGAGGAGAGGGAGAGAGGCTTAACTAACCGACAGTTGTGAGTGACAGGAACGCGGGGGGAGGGCTCAGTTGGAAGAGAAAGTCTCCAAAGAGCCAATCAAAAGACAGGGGGGACATAATTTGAAACTGTGGGAAGTCCCTAATCTAGCTAGGCTAACTAGCAGTCCTTCAGCTGCCCCCTACAGGCCGTTCTTCTGATCTTCCTCGAGTAGGTGCACTATAGACCATGGATATTCCAACACAGGCAAGGACTGCAGGTAGTTCCAGGCAGGATACGAGCACCACAGGAGAGAATCCTTCTGATTCTAAAAATGTTAAAGGTAAAGGTTCCCTTCCTCGAAAGCCAGTCGAATCCGACTCTAGGGTTGCAGTGCTCATCTCCATTTCAAAGCCGAAGAGCCAGCACTGTCCAAAGACATTTCTGTGGTCATGTGGCCGGCATGGCTAAACACCAAGGCCCACAGAACGCTGTTACCTTCCCACTGAAGTGGTCCCTATTTATCTACTTGCAATTTCTTGCTTTCGAACTGCTAGGTTGGCATGAGCTGGAACTAGACACGGGAGCTCACTCCATCATGCGGCACACTCGGGTCTCAAACTGTTGAACTACCGACCTTCCACAGCCTGCAGTTCAGCGTCTTAACCATTTGAGCCACCGCAGCTCCATGCCTAAAAATTTTAGGACATACTTAATCTCAGAAAGTCAGCCCAGTGCCACCACCCCCTATAACTCTGTATTGCCTTCAGGGGTCATTTCCTGCAGGAGCGCACAGGAGCAGAGCTCCGGCAGTAAAGAGCCCAGGGGGCGGGCACATGCAACAAGCCACACCCCCTGCTCCCAGCAGCCTTCAGTCAGAGCAAGAAGCAGCCAGGTAAGTTGCAGAGCTCCCCCTGGCCCCCGAATCCAAAACAGTCGTGGTACCTTTAAGACCAAGTTTTATTCAGGTACAAGCTCTCCCTCCTCTGCAAGGACAGATCTGCACATCCCCCCCCCAATAGCTAGCAATCCAAAACAGTCCCGTGAAGCCTGAGCGGTGGGTGTTGTCTTCTGACACACTGCCGGTGATGTCAGGGGGTGTGGCATATTCAAATAAGTTATACTAATGAGTTATGCTAATGAGCGCCTGCACCTCTTTTTCTACAAAATTACCCCTGATTGCCTTCATCTAGGCAACATGCTACTGAAGGAGGCCACCGAGCTCTCTCTGTGTGCTTTCCTTCCTAACTACGTTTTATGATTGTTCCCGGTATACTTGCCTGCTATCAGTCCTGACCACCTGAAATGGCCACAGGAAGCAAAGCTTTGAGCACTCTTCAAGGAGTGCAGTTTTGTTCATGGGTTTTCTCCCCCAAGAGCTAGAGAAAGTCATTGAGAGCAATAGAGAAGAGAAAGGAGGAAAGAAGGGGAAAAATTAGGAATTAAAAACTGGCTTCAGTCTGTTGAGCCCAAAGACAACAGCTTCAGCCAGTGCCAGACTGAAACACGACTCCCCCTCCTTTGACCTTACCGCACAAGCAAAATGCCCTCCATCAGCTGTCACCCATATGCCACACAGACTGCCCATCTGATGCCCGAGTCCTCCTCAGCACAAACTCCCCATACTTAAGAAGCCCATCATACCCTGTCTCGCCTGTTCTCCAAGCCGTGCGTGCAGTTGGTTTTGCCACTGCTCCTCTCGATGCAGTTAGCTCATTGATACAAATGAACCTGTTTGGGAACAGATGACAGCACTGCCGTGTTAATTGTTAACTAACACAATCCACACTTTGATAGATTGCAGCAGTCCATGTCCCCCTTGCCTGATCTGGCACCGGGCCATTGGCCAGATGTTTCTCGACGCAAACGGAGAGATTGTTCCAAGGCATTCTTCTCCAGGAACACTGGAAATTGGCAGGCGCGCTGCCCAATCCGAAGGGAATGCCTGTTCTATTGTCACGGTGCCCGTCTTGCTTGAAGAGCAGTTTTCTCCCTGTGTTTCGGATCCTGCCAGTGAGCAATTTTAAAATTTGGAAGGCAGAGCCAAACAAACCCTTCTGTAGAATCTAAAAAAATAAAAATAAAATGATGTATGCAGTGTCAGGTTGATTTAAAGCAGTCAAACCTGGAAGTGTGCCCAAGCACTCAACTTAGTCCATAGACATATAAAAAACATAATGGACACAATTTGACCTACATAAATAATCAATAAAACTTCACAAGCTTCACTGTTTTGGCAGGGTTCTTTCTTCCCTTTCTTATCCTGGAAGGGCTGTCTTGAGGCCAACATAAAAAACGTTCCGGGTTCCAACCTTGCAGTGAGCTCCACTGTAGTTCTGCAAATGCAGAGACGTGTTTTTAAGCGAGAAGGACCAGGTGACTCTAGTCTTTCTTTAGCATATCTGAGCCACATGGAACCTGAGTGCAATTCTGAGATGAGTATAGGGTTGCCAAACTCCAGGTGGCTCCTGGAGATCTCCCATTATTACAGTTGATCTCCAGATAACCAAGATCCGTTCCGCAGGAGAAAATGGCTGCTACAGAGGTGGACTTTATGGCATTATACTCAGAAGAAGAGGAGGAGAACGAGGAGGAGAACGAGGAGGAGAACGAGGAGGAGAACGAGGAGGAGAACGAGGAGGAGAACGAGGAGGAGAACGAGGAGGAGAACGAGGAGGAGAACGAGGAGGAGGGTTGGATTTATACCCCACCCTTCCCTCAGAGTCTCAGCGCAG
>NW_015173140.1:19479-29480 GCF_001447785.1 Gekko japonicus
TGGGGAATCAAACCCAGTCCTCCCAGATTAGAGTCCGTGCACTTCACCACGACACCAAACTGGCTCTCTGAGGCACTGAAGTCCCTCCCCTCCCCAAACCCCATTGTCCTCAGTCTCCACCCCACAAATCTCCAGGTATTTCCCAACCCAGGCCTGGCAACCCTAGACTAGTAACAATAGACTCAAGGCCCAAGCAATGATGAGGGATGGGTATACTTTACCAGGGTCCAGGTCTCCTGGAAGCCCGCTACTATGACAGATTTTTGCAATTTCAGAAGTACAATATTCTTTTTTTTAAAAAAAAAAGTCATCACTCAAGGGATTGTAAGTGTAGGATAGGGAAAACATGACAGAGAGATGATATGTGACTACAGAGATCAGTCCCCCTGGAGAAAATGGATGCTTTGGAGGGTGGACTCTATATGGCACTGTGCCCCAATTCCCTGTCCTCCCCAGGCTCCATCCCCAAATCTTCAGAAGTTTCCCAACCTGGTTCTGACAGCCCTACCCCCCAACCCTCCATGCAGTTTGGTGCAGTGGTTAGGAGGGAGGACTCTAATCTGGGAGAACTGGGTTTGATTCCGCACTCCTCCACATGCAGCTGCTGGTGTGACCTTGGGTCAGTCACAAGTCCTCTCAGAGCTGTTCTCTCAAGAGCAGTCCTCGAAAGAGCTCTCTCAGCCCCACCTACCTCACAGAGTGTCTGTTGTGGGGAGGGGAAGGGGAAGGACAATGTAAGCCACTCTGAGACTCCTTCGGTTAGTGAAGAGCCAGGTATAAATCCAATCTCTTCTTCTTCTTCTTCTTCTTCTTCATCTTCATCTTCATCTTCTTCTTCCCCTTGCTAGTGGCCAGGGGGGACCTGGCAAAACCCTGCCTCCATGTGATCAAAAGTCTCATTTTATTCAGTGGAGCATACCCTCAGGAAAGTGTCCATAGGCCTGGGTCCGACATACCTGCGGGACCGCATTTCCCCACATATTCCCCAAAGAGCACTTTGGTCGGGGTCACAACACCAGTTGGTGACCCCGGGCCCTAAGGAGGCAAAGCTTGTTGCAACAAGGGCCAGGTCCTTTTCAGTGGTGGCTCCTATCTGGTGGAATGAGCTCCCAGAAGAGATCAGGGCCCTGCGGGACATTTTGCAGTTCCGCAGGGCCTGTAAAACGGAGCTCTTCCGCCAGGCGTATGAGTAGGAGCCTCCACTGCTACTGGGATTACCATCACCGTTCTCCAGAGAGTACTACCACCGGAAGACCGTGTGACATCTAAACGGGGCCCAAGCCTTCCCCTGCTATGCAGAACGTGGAGTTTGTTTTTCCTCTCTCTCTTGCATCCGGAATGGAAGTGAATTCTTAAATTGTTTTTATGTATTTTATACTGTAATTTATATGCACTTTGTGCTCGTGTAAGCTGCCCTGAGCCCGCTTGCGGGAAGGGCGGGGTATAAATGTAATGAAAATAAATAAATACATAGGATTCTCACGTTGGTGCAGGGAGTGTATTCTTCCCCCCATTTAAGTATGCGGACTCCTGTGTTGGCATGGCTTTTGCTAATTAACTTCCTTCCCTTCTGGCATGTTCTGCCCTTGCCCTGGAGGCAAATAAGATTTGAAATTCTGTAGCTCGGGCAGTGGTGTGTCTTGTCGCAAAGACTGTTTAGATGCCGTGACGTGGAGGCTCTTAGGCCAGGATTCGTGGAGGAAATTGTATGCACTTCAGCCCCGCGCAACCTGGAGCAAAACTTGTTTATGCATTCCATTAGAATCTAACCTATTAACATTGCCTTCCCGCTGATCTAATGACTCCTCCACTGTTCTGTGTCTTTTTAGAACGTTTCCCCCCACACACACCGTGGCAATAGTTTAAAAGGGGTCAAACTGACAACCATTCAAAAGCCGGAACCGTCTCGACATTTTGAGTCTCAGCGGCAAATGGGCACAATAATTGCCGCTTCCGCTAAACAAACCAAATGGGTGAATAATGAAGATGACATGAAAGGGGGGGGGGGACCCGAAATTATAAGCAGATGCCCTCTAAGGCTTATTGGTAACTACTCAGTAAGCAGAAACGAAATTATTTTTTTCCGAGATGCCTTGGGAAAGAATTCATATCCAGCAAATGGACTATTAATGGATCGTGGAACTGGGCCAACAGGAGGAGCGTGCCCGGGTATATTAAAAAATATGTCTTTGCGCAAGCTGGTTTCTGCATTCGTTGTGCTGTAACGTTTAGCGGTCTATTTGGACTTCTCGTCCAGTGCAAAGACATACTCATCTGCTGGATCTCTGGGGACCGTTTTGGATGTGACGTAGGGCCGGTTCCATATTTCTGGGGTCCCGCAGTAGGTAGTGCCCCGGTCTCCCCCCTTCCCTTCTCTGCCTACCCCCATTTCATGCCTCCCTTCCCACCTGCTGACCCACACGCATGTGCATTCTTCCCCCACCCCCTTCACAACACCTCACAGATGCCTGCATAGATTTGCCAACCTCCAGGTGTTACCCGGAGATCTCTGGGAATTAGAACTGATCTCCAGGTGACAGGTTATTATTATTCTAATTTATCGTACGGCAGAATTCCACACGGGAAGCCAGTTTGGTGTACGGGTTAGGAGTGCAGAC
This sequence comes from Gekko japonicus, assembly GCF_001447785.1. Taxonomy (NCBI): domain Eukaryota; kingdom Metazoa; phylum Chordata; class Lepidosauria; order Squamata; family Gekkonidae; genus Gekko; species Gekko japonicus. Next base: position 22,098 of record NW_015173140.1, read on the forward strand.
TGTAATCTGGGAGAGGGTTTGATTCCCCACGCCTCCACATGCAGCTGCTGGCGTGACCTTGGGTCAGTCATAAGTTCTCTCAGAGCTGTTCTCTCACGTGCAGAGCTCTCTCGGCCCCACCTACCTCGCAGGGTGTCATACCCTCTATGCTCTGTTGCTGGCTCTGCAGAGGAACTGGTTGGCCACTGTGTGAGACAGGATGCTGGACTAGATGAACCACTGGTCTGATCCAGCAGGACTCTTCTTATGTTCTTGTCAGGGGAAGGCCTCGGCCTCTCTGCTCTGTTGTTGTCTGTCCAGAGGAACTGGTTGGCCACTGTGTGAGACAGGATGCTGGATTAGATGGACTATTGGTCTGATTCAACGGGGCTCTTCTGACGTTCTTGTCGGGGGAAGGTCTTGGCCTCTATGCCCAGTTGTTGGCCATCCAGAGGAACTGGTTGGCCACTGTGTGAGACAGGATGCTGGACTAGATGAACCACTGGTCTGATCCAGCAGGACTCTTCTTATGTTCTTGTCAGGGGAAGGCCTCGGCCTCTATGCCCTGTTGTTGGCCATCCAGAAGAACTGGTTGGCCACTGTGTGAGGCAGGATGCTGGACTAGATGCACCACTGGTCTGATCCTGCAGGGCTTTTCTTATGTTCTTGTCAGGGGAAGGCCTCGGCCTCTCTTCCCTGTTGTTGGCCTTCCAGAGGAAGTGGCTGGCCCCTATGTGAGACAGGATGCTGGAATAGATGAACCACTGGTCTGATCCAGCAGGGATGTTCTTATGTTTTCAGGGGAAGGCCTCGTCCTCTATGCCCTGCTGTTGGCCCTCCAGAGGAACTGGTTGGCCACTGTGAGAGACAGGATGCTGGATTAGATGAACCACTGGTCTGATCCAGCAGGGCTCTTCTTCTTTTTTAAAAATATTTTTATTTTCCAAAACTACAAGAAAAAGCAGGGTAGGGGAGCTACAAACCACTAAAAACCTAAGGGGTGGGGGTGCTACAATTGTTGCATTATAATAGCTTCTAATGTATAAGGTTAAATTGTTATATTGCAAAATAAAAGTCTCTTGTATACTTCAAGCCCAGATAATCTGACTTAGTAAGGGTCAACACAAAAGACAATTGTAAAAATAAAAGCAAACTTCAGAGAAAATTCAGCATCTCGTTTTTTGTATCTTCTTTCCCACAATCAATAGCCTTGCTTGGGAGCAGCCGCCCCACATTCCGAGACTGAGCCTTCTCCAGTAGGTGATTCATAATCACTTCCCTTGTCGTCGTCATCTTCTACCGCTGGTGCCGCAAGAACTCTCGTGCTTTCATAACAGAGTCAATTATTTTTCCTTCTTTAAATTTGAAGAGTAATCCTTTAGGTATAATCCATTTGTAAGAGATGTTATTCTTTTGTAAAAACAACGCCAAGTCTCTGTATTTATTCCTCTTTTTCCTTATTTCAAAGGGAATATCTTGTAGAACTCTTATATTGTTGCTGTCAATTTTAAGGGAATTTCCACTTGTTGCCTTTAGGATCTGGTCCCTCACTTGTCTTCTGGAGAATCTCACCACCACCTCTCCGGGCAGATTATTTTTCTTTATATATTCTGAATATGACATGTAAATCACATCCATCTCGCTTAAAAGGAAATCTGCTTTTAAATCTGTAACCGGTCTCAAGGGGTCAGCCATAATCTTCTTGAGATTCTCCTCTTTGTTCTCAGGAACCCCCTGAAACCTCAGGGTGTAATAATTGTGCTTCAGCAGAGTTTCTCTTCTTTTCCATCTCTTGCATTTGTTTTTTAAACTTCTTAGTAGTGGCGTCCACGTCTTTCAAGTTCTCTACTGTTTGCTCTGGGGGTTTTTTTTACAGTCTCATTTAGTTGTTGTTGCTGTGCAGCGAAATTTTCGTTGAGCGTCGTCATTTGCTCCAGCAGGGGTCACAAAGCATCTGCTAGCATCTTTGAAAAGTCTATGCTTGTGTCCGGTCACATGACTGCATTTGCTGGGCTAGCACTTCCTGAAGGAGGCTTAGGTTTCAGAAGCTTATCTTCCTCCGTCTTTTTGTGCGACATCTTTGAGGATGTTTACATTTACGCGATTTTGCCAAAAGTCTCTAAAGTCTGCAAACCACTAGGAAATCTCTTGTAAATTCCTTACTATAGTCCCATATCGCTTTTAGTTCTGTCCCCCTTAAACAGTCATGCTTAATGTCCGTTTTATTTCCGTGGGGGGGTTCCCACCCCCCCTCGTTTACTTTAAGGAGGACTTTCAGCCAGTTCTCTGGTGCTCGTTTCAACCAGACTCACTTTTAATGTCAATCAAGTAGATCTCGCCATCAAACATGTAAGGCGCTCGACTTCCACTCACTTGTCCCGGTGTGCATCTCTTGGTCCCAAAGTGGAAACACAGTGGCGAGACCGTTGGGGCATTGGGACGCCTCAATCCACAAGCAGTGCACTGAAGGAGAGGCAACCTTCAGTGCCCCATGACTAGGAACCCATCTCAAGGGCCCCCGGGGGGTGCATACAATCGCACCCCCTCTCAGTCCGCTGGTTCACAGATCGTGTCCTCGGGAGCGCCCGAGTGACACGTCCACCATCAATTCGCCAAAACTGTAAGTCTCCCTGCAGGGCTCTTCTTATGTTCTCAGGGGAAGGCCTCGGCCTCTATGCCCTCTTATTGGCCCTCCAGAGGAACTGGCTGGCCACTGTGTGAGACAGGACGCTGGACGAGATGGACCCCTGGTCTAATCCAGCAGTGCTCTTCTTTATGTTCTTAAGATCAAAGGAAACAAACGGACAGAGGGAAGACTTCTAAATGCAGAGCAGGTTTCCCCCCGCCCACGCTCCCTCTCTGCTGGCAGGTCTTCCTCCTCACTCCAGGCTATGAGCCAGTCCTCATGCTAACAGCCAAAGGACTGCTTCACTCTTCACTGCTTCATTCTTGCCGTATGGTTCATGTGCAAGGGCTTGGTTAATTTTTTTTTAAGTATTTCCCACTGTTCTCCTGGATTAGGGACCAAAAGAGGATTTTTGTATCCCCCTCCTCCATTCAATCCTCTGGATCAGCAGAACAACGTTTGAGTCCAGTGGCACCTTGAAGACCAACAAAGTCTTATTCATGGTATAAGGTTCTGTGTGCATGCCCACTTCCTCAGATACAATGAAATGGAAATTATCAGTCCATACATATAGGTGGCTGCGGTGGCTCAAGTGGTTAAGACGCTGAACTGCAGGCTGTGGAAGGTCAGTAGTTCAGCAGTTCGAGACCCAGGTGCCGCATGACGGAGTGAGCTCCTGTCTCTGGCCCCAGCTCCTGCCAACCTAGCAGTTCGAAAGCAAGATATTGCAAGTAGATAAATAGGTACCACTTCGGTGGGAAGGTAACAGCGTTCCTTGCACCTTGGTGTTTAGTCATGCCGGCCACATGACCACGGAAACGTCTTCGGACAGCGCTGGCTCTTCGGCTTTGAAATTGAGATGAGCACCGCAACCCTAGAGTTGGATTTGACTGGCTTTCGAGCAAGGGAACCTTTACCTTTACCTTTTACATATAGGTAGAGGGTGAACAGTAAAGTAGCATACAGCATAATGGAGACGTTTAACAGATTCAAGGACCAAACAGGAATAACCAGCTTAGTTTATATGACAGAGGTCCATTCAATGGCTACTAGCCACAAGGTATAGATAGGAACTCTCAGTCTAGGGCAAGGGATGCTCTGTCTTCTTGGTGCTTTGGGGGGGGGACAGTCAGGGCCATAACCAGGATTTTGTAATTCGGGGGGCCTCTAAATAAGTCAGGGGGCATTTACGCCACAAAATTAAAAATACAATAAAAATAATTTTTAAAAAACTCACTTTTGCGGCATTCACAGTCTGCTTGCCTACGAGGGGAAGCAAGCTGCGCTTGGGGAAGCGGCGGATGTAGGGAGTCCTCCAGGTGGCCCAGAGAGTTGGGGGGCCTGGGGGCTGCATGGAAGTCAGGGGGCCAGGCCCCGAAATGCCCCACTGTAGCTATGGGCTTGGGAACAATGGGAGGGCTCCTAGTGTCCTGGCCCCACTGCTGGACCTCCTGATGGCCCCTGGTATTTTCGGCCACTGTGTGACAGAGTGTTGGACTGGATGGGCCATTGGCCTGACCCAACATGGGCTTCTCTTATGTTATGTTCTTATTATGGTTACCATTTGTTTGGGTTTAATCCCGGGGGGAACCTAGCGAAGGAAATAAATGTGTCAACATTGGAGATTGATGGGCAGACGTTTCCTTAATAGTAGAATGCTGAGAGTAACTAACTGAGACCCTGCCGTCTCACTCCATTCCTTAGGCTGAGAGACTGTGACGGGCCCAAGGCCACCGGGCTGACTTCCATGGTGGAGCACGGGATTGAAACTCATTCGTTCCAGGCCCCAGCCTGATACTCTATGCCACGCCTGAGCTTCCATTCAGATTTGCCAGTCCCTTTGTAGGGGTGGAGGGACTGCGGTGGCTCAAGTGGTTAAGATGCTGAACTGCAGACTGGAAGGTTGGTAGTTCAGTAGTTCGAGACCCGAGTTCCGCATGACAGAGTGAGCTCCCATCTCTGGCCCCAGCTCCTGCCAACCTAGCAGTTCGAAAGCAAGAAATTGCAAGTAGATAAATAGCTACCACTTCGGTGGGAAGGTAACAGCATTCCGTGCACCTCGGCGTCTAGTCATGCCGGCCACATCACCACGGAGACATCTCCGGACAGCGCTGGCTCTTTGGCTTGGAAACGGAGTCGAATTCGACTGCCTTTCGAGCAAGGGAAACCTTTACCTTTACCTTGTAGGGGTGAGGGGACTCCCTTCCCTTGCTTCCATTTCCTGCTTTCTGGCAGCAGGACGGGGGGGGGGGGAACCAGCATTGAGCCGAAGGCCTCATTTTCCTCAGATGTGACGTCACACTGGCACCAACAGCCACCCCCAAGTCTACCGTTGGTTGCTAATCCATGCTTGGCAACCCTGTTTGAGTACCTGCAGGGGAGGGAGAACAAACTCAACTGCTGCCAGCCGGCTAGTAGGATCCTCACTGCTGGAAGGGATCCAGTTTGATCAAGCTGGATCTGGATCCGTCTTTGCAGGTATGCAGATATGATGCAAACAGGTTCTGTTCCTTTGGATCCAATGTGCGAAAACTCTTGAAACACGTGAAACTGCCTTAAACGGAATCAGACCTTTGGTCCATCAAAGTCAGTTTTGTCTACTCAGACTGGCAGTGGCTCTCCAGGGTCTCAGTCTGGTGTAGTGGTTAGGAGCGCAGACACTAATCTGGGAGAACCGGGTTTGATTCCCCACTCCTCCTCCACAGGCAGCTGCTGGTGTGACCGTGGGTCAGCTACAAGTTCTCTCAGAGCTGTTCTCTCAAGAGCAGTTTCTGTCAGACCTCTCTCAGCCCCACCTACCTCACAGGGTGTCTGTTATGGGGAGGGGAGGGAAAGGAGATTGTAAGCTGCTCTGAGACTCCTCCAGGTAGTGAAAGGCAGGGTATAAATCCAGTCTCCTCCTCCTCCTCCTCTTTTCCTTCTTCTTCAGGCGGAGGTCTTTCACATCCCCTACTGCCAGATCTTTTAACTGGAGATGCCTGGGATTGGACCTGGGACCTTCTGCATGCAGGGCAGATCCTCTACCACTGAGTCATGGCCCCTCTTCTAGGTGTCTTCCAGGATGAACAGACAACAGATGGACAAAAGAAATGGAGGATTTCAGGAAAGCTGCACAACTTAAAAATTAAACACCTCGAGCCGTAGAATCCCGCAGGAACGGATTCCAGCGGCAACTCCAGAAACAGCCAGTTAACGTGGAGACGTCGAGCCTTATTAACTCCACCGGCACAGCCAAGGATGCATTAAGAATACTTCTATTTAAAGCCCCAAACTTCAGTGAGCAAACAAGCGCATTTAGCAGCCAGCCAAAAGCCATTGTTGTAAATTCACAAAGAAACACTTTTGAGCTTCCAAGTAAACAACAGAAACATCTGCCAACTCGGGGGAGTTGCGGCAATCGTCTAATCTGAAGGGACACGTCGCAGGAGAGCGGCCCGGTTCGTCCGTAGCAACAAAAGGGCACTTAAGACGCATGCAGTGTAGTACTCAGAAGCAAGTCCCATTTTATTCTATGGGGTTTACGCCCAGATAAGTCTTCTTAAGGTTGTGGCCTTAATAGTGCATTCCTATGCAGAATCCCTCTACTCTAGCCTCATTGAAGTCAATGGATTTAGACTAGACTGGCTCTGATTCATTTGAAATGTGTTCTTGGAGGAGAGTTTTACAGATCCCGTGGACTGCCAAAAATACAAAGAAGTTGGCTGTAGATCGAATCAAGCCTGAATTCTCCCTACAGTGACAAAACTGAGGCTGCTGTACTTTGGTCACGCCATGGGAAGACAGGAATTGCTGGAAAAGAAAATCATGCTACGCAGGGCTTTTTTTGTGTGTGGATAAAGCCCAGCGTGGACTCATTAGCATAATCGGCCACACCCAACAGCACTTGTTAGCATATTAGGCCACACCCTGGCAGTGCAGCTTATTAACATATCAGGCCACACCCCATGCCTTCTCTTGGCTTGCCCGGGCAAGCCCCCCCCCCCTTGACGGGAAGGGGGGAAGAAGAAGAAGAAGAAGAAGAAGAAGAAGAAGAAGAAGAAGAAGAAGAAGAAGAAGAAGAAGAAGAAGAAGAAGAAGAAGAAGAAGAAGAAGAAGAAGAAGAGAAGAGATTGGATTTATACCCCACCCTTCACTTGGAGTCTCAGAGCGGCTTACAAACTCCTTTCCCTTCCCCTCCCCACAACAGACACCCTGTGAGGTGGGTGGGGCTGAGAGAACTCTGACACAAACTGCTCTTTTTCAAGGACAGCTGTGCCAGAGCTTGTGACTGACCCAAGGTCACATCAGCAGGTGCAAGTGGAGGAGTGGGGAATCAAACCCGGTTCTCCCAGATTAGAGTCCGCACACTTAACCACTACACCAAACTGGGAAGGCAGTTTAAATGGGACACCCGGGCAAGCCAACCCTTGGACAGGCCAGGGAAGGCACGGGGAGGCCTTTAAATGCTTCCCCAATCCTTTCAGGGGGGGGGCCTGGCCCGCCCGCCTGGAAGTTGCCGGGTGTGTGTGTGTTGCTCTCCGGGCCTTACTCTGTAGCCAGGCACACAGAGGATTTGGCTTAGTGGGCGTGGTCAACTCTGAAGCCAGACGGAACTCTGCTCCTGTGCGTTCCTGCCCAAAAATAGCCCTGATGCTAGGAAAAGTTGAAGGCAGCAGGAAAAGAGGAAGACCAACAGAAGATGGATTGACTCAATCAAGGGCTCAATAAAGCCCTCTGTTTGCAACACCTGGGCAAGGTTGGACCAGAACCAACCAATGTTCCCTCTAAGCTGTGGAGTC
>NW_015173140.1:29739-49201 GCF_001447785.1 Gekko japonicus
GAAACAGCGGAACAGGCTTCCTCAGGAGATGGTGGGGCAATGCCGATCCTGTGAACTTGGGCAGATCATGAGAGGGAGGGCAGGAAGGGCTGCCTCAGGGCTTAGTTCTCTCAGCCCTTTCTTACACACCCAGGGAGATGCTGATCGCCACTTTGGGGTCAGGAAGCCATTTTTCTCCGGGCCAGTTTGGCTGGGGATTCTGAAGGTTTTTTTGTCATCTTCTGAGCATGGAACAGGGGTGACTGGGGGTGTGGGTGGGGGAGGCATCTGTGAATTTCGCACCTTGAGCCAGTTCCTCTGGCAAGGCGGGATAGAAATCGAAATAATAAATAAATAGATATTGTGCAGGGGGTTGGACTAGATGACCCTGGAGGTCCCTTCCAACTCTACAATTCTATGATTCTACTGATAAGGCATTTGGGAGCTCATTCGTTCATAGGGTCGCCATAAGTCTGAAGCAACTTGGAGGCCTTGAACACACATGCATCTCAGCATAGGATTGTCCTCTAAGAGCTGGTTCACACGCGCTCCCACGCAATTTGGCATCTCATCTTGTCACCGATTCTGAGCTGAGTGTGAGAACTGCCCCACATGTTACAACAAACATCAGCCTCTCTTTCATTCCATTTTCAGTTTCGTCATTGGGCCCAAGCGTCAATTAGGATCAAGATCATGGTCTTCTCCTTCTCCTCATTCTAATCAAATCAGATTCCGAGGGAATTTGAACGTGGAAATTCCTTTCGGATTTCTCCCTAATAGGAGCAGACAACGTCTGTGCCGTGTTGATTGTATTAGTGACGGTGCCATCCTAAAACAGAGTTAGCCTCTTTTACATCCATTGAAATCAACAGGTTTAGAAGGTGGTAACTCTGCCTAGGATTGCACTGGAAGTATGCTGGAAGATTCTTCCTTTTTCTGCCAGGTCACCCCAGGTGTGACAAGGGGAATCGTGTGTGTTTCCATCAAAGCAAGGACTCAGCTTTTCGGAGGTGTGTTAAATCAACTTCTGCTGCATTTGACGTGAACCGTATAGTCCACCGCACACTGACTATTTGCCAAGATCCCTTATCCCTCAAGGGAGAAAACAGTTGGCAGAGTAATTAACACAGCAAGAGTGCACGACCTGATTAAAGAGTAGATAAAGGTCTATTTAGGAATTAACAAACTTGATAGGGAAGAGGAGAGACAGAGATAGGTTTCTAACTGCGTCTCTAGCTGAGAGAGAGGGTACGACTGAGTGTGGCACTTTGAAAAAAGAGGAAATTGCCCAAAGAATAGCAATCTGGAGACAGACACAGAACGGCGCTTAACAGGAGAGAGGGTGCTGACCCCACTAGCCTATCTATTTGTCTTCTTGCTGCCTCCTGCAGGGTCTTCTCTTTGGACACCAGACTTTGCCTTTCCCAACAGAAAAGAGGCTTCCTTGGAGTTTCTCAGTGGCAGGATGACCACGTTGGAGAGGAAGGGCTGAGATTTATCCTCTGAGAGTAGGGCTGCTATTCCTCAGGTCTGGGGAGGGAATCCCCTGGTTTTGGGGGCTTCTGCCCATTGGCCAGTGGGGGAAACCCCACCCCCAAACAGCGGTGTCACCATGCAACGTCACCGGTGCAAGGACATCACGCGGAAGTGACATCATCGTGCCGGGGATGTCGTGCAGCAACCCTCTGGTTTGAGGGCAAAACTCTATGCTTTGAGGGCAATTTAGAGTTTTGCCCTCAACACAGAGTATGATGACACCATTTCTGTGTGCCATCATTGTGTTGGTGACATCACGGTTTGGGGGCAGAGCACTAACTGCTCCCTGAAGGCTCCCTCCCACCCACCCCACCCACCGGTGTGTGGCGAGTACCAGTGTTCCCTCTAAGCTGAGTTAGCGTGAGCTAGCTCACAGTTTTCTTAGCCTCCGGCTCACACATTTTTTTGTCTTAGCCCAGGAAGGATGACTCCAGAGCAAACAAATTCAATGCAGTAGCCAAATCGCCTCGCTCACAACTTTAATGCCAGGAGCTCACAAAGTAGAGTTTTTGCTCACAAGACTCCACAACTTAGAGGGAGGATTGGTGAGGACCTATCTGAGAGTTCCAGAATCCCTCAGGAGGTCCAACCAATATGGGAAAATGTCCTGTTTTTTCATCCTGGAGGAGCCAAAGGTCTTAAGCTACCTCGGAAAACTACACGAGGTAGGCACCGTGGTACCCAGAGGCATTGTAGTCCCCACCAACACATTTCCACCGAGTGTTTCTAGAAAGTGGGTGGAGCCAGGTCAGGCTCCCGTACAGGAGAGCTTCTGATTAGCCACTGGAGATTTGATTGGCTGTGGAGATTAAATAATTTTGTTTTAATTAGCAGCTGCCCCCACAGAAGAGGTTTTATTTTCTTCCCCGTGCAGTTTTTTTAAATTACTCCTCTTGTACTTCGCATTTGGTCTTTCTTTGTGTGTGTGTGTGTGTGTGTTCGGCCCACCTCTAGTGGTGGCCAGTGTTCCCTCTAAGCTGAGTTAGTGTGAGCTAGCTCACCGTTTTTTAGCCTCCGGCTCACACATTTCTGTCTTAGCTCAGGAGGGAGGGCTCCAGGGCAAACTACTTTATGCAGTCGCCAAATCGCTCACTCACAACTTGAATACCAGGAGCTCACAAAGCAGAATTTTTGCTCTCAAGACTCCACAGTTTAGAGGGAGCATTGGTGGCGGCCACTTTGTGGCTGCAGCTACCACCCTGTGTCAGAATTCCAAAATGACCTGCAGGCTCTAAGTCTTAGAGGTCAGGGGCCCCTGGCCTAAGTCAAATATATGTATCTAGAAGTAAGATTTATGAAATCTGCCTGGATTTTTATCTGGCACCAAGCAGTGTATGGATTTGGTCTAGGAGGTCCTGATTCTCCACACACCCATTTTTTTTTTTTAAAAAAGGTTTGTGTGTTGGTGATATGAGAGCCAGTTAGGTGTAGTGGTTAAGTGCACAGACTCCAATCTGGGAGAACCGGGTTTGATTCCCCACTCCTCCACTTCCACCTGCTGGATGCCCTCGGGCAAGCCATAGTTCTGGCACAGCTGTTCTTGAAAAAGAGCAGCTTCTGTCAGAGCTCTCTCAGCCCCACCTACCTCACAGGGTGTCTGTTGTGGGGAGGGGAAAGGAAAGGAGTTGGTAAGCCACTCTGAGACACCTTTGGGTAATGAAGGGCGGGGTATAAATCCAATCCTTCTTCTTTTTCTTCTTCTTTCAGGGGTACTTGATAGGAGATGGGTGTTTCATGCACACGAGATTATTACTCGGTCTTCCAGTGACTCATTACAGATAAGAACCCACCCTGATTGGTTATTTTGGTTGGTGGTATCTATGTAACAGCCTCTTGCATCAGAGAAGAAGAAGAGGAGGAGGAGGAGGAGGGGGAGGAGGAGGAGGAGGAGGAGGAGGCGATTGGATTGATACCTCGCCCTCTCCTAGGGAGTCTCAGAGCAGCTTACAAACTCTTTTCCCTTCCCCTCCCCACAACAGACACCCTGTGAGGTCGGTGGGGCTGAGAGAGCTCTTGACAGAAACGGCTCTTTTTCAAGGACAGCTCTTATCAGAACTACAGCTTGCCCAAGGTCACCCAGCCAGGTGCAATTGGAAGAGTGGGGAATCAAACCCGGTTGTCCCAGACTAGAATCCGCGCACTTAACCGCTACACCAAACTGGTGTAGACTGAGGAGTTGTGAGCAATAGGCTCGCAGGTGCACCAACTGTGAGGGAAGACGGAGTTTCTGTACTTGTACCCATTGTATAGAAGAAGGTATTTCAGCCGGCATGATTTTGTTCTTTCCTGTCTAGTGAGCAACCCAGATTTCCACAACAAATCCACTGTCAAAAATGCAGGATCCTCGTCTTCCTTTGCATCTGATCAGGGCTGCCGAGAGGGGTGAGGCTGGGGGGGGACCAAATTTGGGGAGCCCAAGCGAGCTGGAGGGCCGCAGAAGCCAGCCTCATGCTGCACCCACGCAAAGGTCTTCCCGTTAATTTTTTTTTAATTTTTCCATGTATGTGTGTGTGCGTGCATGTCAACCTGGAAGTCTTAACGACCTCTGGTTGACTGACCCCTACTGGGGGCTTGGAGGATATTCAGAAAGGTGGCTGAATAAAGCCTGCCCCCACCTCCCACCTCTGGCATTCCAAGGAGGTCTCCCACCCAAGTACTTACCGAAGTTGACCCTGCTTAGCTTCCGAAATCGGGCTTGCCTGGTGTTATGTCCGCTGACCGCCACTAGGTGGCAGCGCATTTTACAGGCGCTCAGATCCCGAGAGACAATAGGGACTCGGATCCTGAAACCTACTAGCGGTCACCAATGGGAACGTTGGTGGGAAGTTTAAACCCACCAATGGGACCTGTGGGTGGTCCACAGAGACTGTATATAGTTGGCCTCCAGCCGGTGTTGTTGTTATTTGTGTACTCAGGGCTTTTTTTGTAGAAAAAGCCCAGCAGGAACTCATTAGCATAATAGGCCACACCCAACAGCAGATATTCATTTGCTTATTAGGACACACCCCTGACAGCACAGCTCATTAGCACATTAGGCCACACCCCCATGTTACCAGAAGTGTGGTCATCCAGACACTCCCACCTTTTGCTTCTTATTCTGTTTACCTTGTTTGTTGTCAAAACCCAGGGCTTTTTTAGTAGCAGGAACGTCTTTGCATGTTAGGCCACACACCCCTAATGTAGCCAGTCCTAATGAGTTCCTGCTGTTGGGTGTGGCCTATTATGCTAATGCGTTCCTGCCCAAGAATAGCCCTGTGTGTAAACATGAGCTGAATATCACTATGTTTCCTCATCATTCGATGTGTCAAACCCACTACACAACACCTGGGCTATCGAGGTCAGGGCTTTTTCCGTTTATTTTTTTTCCTCCCCAATGGGGAATTTTTAATTGCATTTTTATTACAACTACAAACTATAACAGAAATAAGGAAGGGGACTACATTTAAGGGGATAAAGAAAAGATACCCACTACTGACTAAAAACCCAAGAGAGGAGATCTTCTAATCAGCTTAAATACACATCTAGTCTTGATCATATTAATCTCATTACAAACTGAGTCACATAGTTTGTTAACGTTTCCCACATCTGAAATTTAACTGATATAAGGAAATACCCCAAAGCATCTCAATTCAAAATTTTTCAAAGGCACAATTCAAAGTCCTTCAGCCTTCACTTCTTCTTGTCCAGTCTCTTCCGCAACTTATAAGGACTTTTAGGAACTGCTGCCCCTTTCTCAGACAGAGAGTCCTCTCCGGAAGAACCCGAGTCCAGCTCGCCACTGGACTTGCTGCCCAGTTTATTTTTAATGCAGTTCTGGCCACAGCCACTAGGGGCAAAGGGACGTCCGATCACAATAAAGGCACTCCAACAATCCACCAGACTTGCCGATCTAGGAGGCTGAAGCAAACCTGCCTCACAGATCGTGCTAAACCCCTCAGCCAACCCAGCACTTGAGCAAGATAAGACTAGACAGCGTGCTGAGAGCCGTGACAGTAATTGCCGGCCTGCAGCCTGCTAACAGGGTCACTTTCTCCAATAGTTTAGCTTTTCTCTCTTTGCACCCAGCTTAACTGGATCTTGCAAAGTGGTAGTTAGTGTGCTGCAGATCTGATTACCTTACATACCCAGGTTGAAGTCCACTGGAAGAAATGTTGAAGGTCGAAGGACACTGTGTTATTTCCTGGTCTGGAAAGGGTAGCGCTCCCATTAAAGGAGCAGGTTCTTAGCCTGAGGATACTCCTGGACCTGGGGCTTCTGTTGGATAAACAGGTGGCCAAGGTGGCCAGGGGTGCCTTTCATCATTTTTGGCTGCTGAGCCAGCTGCAATCCTACCTGGGCAGAAAAGAACTTGCCATTGTGGTGCATGCCCTGGAGGAGGAGGAGGCGGCAATTGGAGCAGCTTACAAACTCCTTTCCCTTCCCCTCCCCACAACAGACACCCTGTGAGGTAGGAGCGGCCGAGAGAGCTCTTTCGAGGACTGCTCTTTTGAGGAAAGCTCTGAGAGAACTCGTGACTGACCCAAGTTCACACCAGCAGCTGCATGTGGTAGCGTGGGGAAATCAAACCCGGTTCTCCCAGATTAGAGTCCACCGCTCTTAACCACTACACCAAATATGCCATTGTGGTGCATGCCCTGGTAACATCTAGATTAGATTACTGCAAGGCACTGTACGTGGGGCTGCCCTTGAAGACTGTCACAAAGCTACAGTTGACTCAGAAGGCTGTGGCCAGAGTGTTGACTGGAGTGGGTTGTAGAGAGCATATCATGCTAGACTTGTTTCATCCACGCTTCCAAGTTGCTTCCAGGCTCAATGCAAGGTTCTGGTATTGACCTTTAAAGCCCCGTATGGCCTGGGACCAACATACCTTAAGGACCACCTTCTCCCATATAAAAACTGCTCCCTCACTCTGGTTTTCCTCAGAGGCCCTGCTTCGGCTGCCACTCAGTACCATCCGCGGCTAGATGGTGGAAACCCAAGAAAGAGCTTTCTCTGTCATGACACCAACCTTCAGAACTCCCTCCACAGATAGATTTGATTGTCTCCCGCTATCAGTGTCCTTTGCCAGCACTTGGAGACTTTTGAAGAACAGTTGTTGGCCCTTCTTAGAATCAGAATCATAGAGCTGGAAGGGACATAAGAACATAAGAGAAGCCAATGTTGGATCAGGCCAATGGCCCATCCAGTCCAACACTCTGTGTCACACAGTGGCCAAAAATACCAGGGGCCATCAGGAGGTCCAGCAGTGGGGCCAGGACACAAGAAGCCCTCCCATTGTTGCCCCCCCCCCAGCACCAAGAATACAGAGCATCCCTTGCCCCAGATCGAGAGTTCCTATCTATACCTTGTGGCTAATAGCCACTGATGGTCCTCTGCTCCATATGCTTATCTAATTCCCTCTTGAAGCCGTCTGTGCTTGTAGCCGCCACCACCTCCTGTGGCAGTGAATTCCAAGTGTTAATCACTCTTTGGGTGAAGAAGGACTTCCTTTTATCTGTTTTAACCTGCCTGCTCAGCAATTTCCTTGAGTGCCCACGAGTTCTTGTATTGGGAGACCTCCAGGGTCATCTAGTCCAACCCTCTGCACAATGCAGGATGTTCACAAATACCTTCCCCTCCACACACCCGCAGTGACCCCTGTTCCACACCCAGAAGATGACCAAAAAACCTTCAGGATCCCTGGCCAAACCGGCCTGGAGAAAAAGTGCTTCCTGACCCCAAAGTGGCAATCAGCATTTCCCTGGGCGGGTAAGAAAGGGCCACGAGAACGGAGGCAACCCTTCCTGCCCTCCCTTCTCTTGATCTGCCTAAGTTCACAGAATCCGCACTGTTGCCAGATGGCCATCTTTGTTGTTGTTGTTTAGTCGCACAGTCGAGTCCAAGTCTTCGCGACCCCATGGACCAGATCACGCCAGGCCTTCCGGTCTTCCGCCGTCCTCTGAAAGCCTTCCAAGAAGGAGAGCCCACCACCTCCCAAGGAAGCCTGTTCCGCTTCTTCTCGTGCTTTTTGTTTATATGTGTCTTTAATTGGATTTTATATATTTTTTAACTCTATTGTAATTGTTTCGATTTTTTTTTAAAGTCCGCCACCTTATGGACCCTGATCGGGTGGAAAGGCAGCACTGAAAATGTTCTAAATTAATTAATTAATGAAATACCCACTAAAGATAATGAAGGGAACCTAATCCTTGTCGATAGATTACTGATTTATAAACAAAAGCTTTGATGCAGGACTGGGGATAAACTGAAGATCAGGGCTGTTCTGTAATAGCCTTTAATGTTCCAGTCAGCCTTTAGGCAAGGAATCGATTTCATAGCAGAGGTCATTTTGTGGGATGTTTCAAATCGATAATGAAAGATTCAGCATTCTGCATCTCTGCAGTTCACGGCTATGCCATCTCCTCCTCCTTCCCAATTCTCCCTTTCATTCCCCTTTCAGACTTAGCCTCTTCCCCCTTTTGTCTTCCCTCTCTAGGACATACCCTATAACAAAACTTCCTTTACTACCTTGGCTCTGTGCCTTCTCAGAACCCGACTTCTTCTGATCTCCCCTAATCTGACCCATCTCCCTCTCTGAAGTCAGAAACACTCAGCCAATCACAGCCCGAGTGCAGCCTGCCTGCCCCAGCCCTCTGTGACATCAGCATACCTTAGCCAATCAGCGTCAGAGATTTCATCACCACCCTCTCCAATGCTCCCTCTAAGCTGTGGAGTCTTCTGAGTCAAAATTCTATGTGAGTTACTGGCGTTAAAGTTGTGAGCAAGTGATTTGGTGACTGCATAAATTAGTTTGTTCTGGAGCCATACTTCCTACGACAAAAATGTGTGAGCGGGAGGGAACTCTGATCTACAAAATGACATTTCAGTATAGCTTAAGGATATGCATTTGTCACTAAACTAGCAAACAATGAACGGAAGAATAACCAGCAACTGGGAATAAGCATGAATGGATGAATTCTGTTGGTTTCATTTATTTGCTTTTCTTTTGACTTTCAGGTAGACTTGCACCTGGAGGTTGCTCACTACTACAATTGACCTCCAGATGACTGAGATCAGTTCCCCTGGTGAAAATGGCTGCTTTGGAGGTTGGACTCTATGACACTATACCGTGCTGTGGTCCCTCCCCAAGCTCCACCCTCCCCCCCCAAAAAAATCTCCAGGTATTTCCCAACCCAGAGCTGGCAACACCATTTTAGTAAAGTAAAGGTAAAGGTTCCCTTGTTCGAAAGCCAGTCGAATCCGACTCTAGGGTTGCGGTGCTCATCTCCATTTCAAAGCCGAAGAGCCAGCGCTGTCCGAAGACGTTTCCGTGGTCATGTGACCGGCATGACTAAACACCAAGGCACACGGAACGCTGTTCCCTTCCCACCAAAGTGGTACCTATTTATCTACTTGCAATTTCTTGCTTTCGAACTGCTAGGTTGGCAGGAGCTGGAACTAGAGATGGGAGCTCACTCCATCATGCGGCACACTCGGGTCTCGAACTGCTGAACTACTGACCTTCCACAGCCTGCAGTTCAGCTCCACACCATTTTAACAGCCTATAAAAGTGAGAACCTCTCTCTTGATGTCCAAAATTTCACAGAGATGACCCATTCAGGGATTATCCACTCAGAGAGAAGCACCGCTAAGAAACAGTTCATCCAAACTGGTAGGCAAACAAAACAGTTACAGTAATAAGAAAGGGTTGCCAACTATGGATTGGGAAATTCCTGGAGATTCAGGGGTAGAGCCTGGGGACAACAGAGTTTGGGGAGAGGTGTGGGGGCCTCGGTGGGATACAATGCCATAGAGGAAGAGAAGGAGGAGGAGGAGGAGACTGGATTTATACCCCACCCTTCACTTGGAATCTCAGAGCGGCTTACGACTCCTTTCCCTTCCCCTCCCCACAACAGACACCCTGTGAGGTAGGTGGGGCTGAGAGAGCTCTGAGAGAAACTGCTCTTGAGAGAACAGCTCTGACAGAACTATGGCTTGCCCAAGGTCATCCAGCAGCTGCAAGTGGAGTAGTGGGGAATCAAACCTGGTTAAGTCCACGCACTTAACCACTACACCAAAGCAGTTATTTTCTCTAGGGGGGTGCTGCATTATATAGTCTGGAGCAGTGTTCCCTCTAAGCTGAGTCAGTGTGAGCTAGCTCACAGTTTTTTAGCCTCCAGCTCACACGTTTGTCTTAGCTCAGGAAGGATGACTCTAGAGCAAACTAATTTAAGCAGTATCTATTGTGTAGTGGGTTAGCCGCATGGAAGACCCGCTGAGGCACGCATGATACCCTGCACGCATTACTGGTACACAACCGGCTGGCCAACTATATACATAGCTGGGGACACACCCCTAGGTCCCATTGGTGGGTTTAAATCTCCCGCCACGGTCCCATTGGTCCCCCAGTGGAGGGACCAGGAGCCTAGGCCTCATTGTTCTTCCAGAGTCAAGCTCTGGGGTATTCGCTGGCCCCTGGTGGCGGTCAGCGGACACAACAGTAGCCAAATTGCTTGCTCACAACTTTAATGCCAGTAGCTCACAAAGTAAAATTTTTGCTCACAGGACTCCACAGCTTTGAGGGAGTATTGGCCTGGAGGTGACTAGTATTTCTGGGAGAACTCCAGCCCCGCCTGGAATTTGGCAACCCTGGCGAGAAGCATTTCCCATCGAAACCAGTGGGAAACGAAACAAAAGCCCGTGTTAATAAACGTAACAAAA
This sequence comes from Gekko japonicus, assembly GCF_001447785.1. Lineage (NCBI taxonomy): Eukaryota > Metazoa > Chordata > Lepidosauria > Squamata > Gekkonidae > Gekko > Gekko japonicus. Next base: position 39,955 of record NW_015173140.1, read on the forward strand.
CATGACAGTTTTCAAAAAGGAAAATGGAACACAGCGGACTGCACATCCCTAATACTGATGTCCCAGCAACTGGGACGCACCCTCCGGGGATACATCACCCGAGCAGTTCCTGATCCCTATGGATTCCTTCATTCACTCACTACATCTGACAAAGCCGATGAATGACCCCGCCATGCGAAACCGGCTAGTTTTGTCTGATCTGAATAGGAAGTCCTCATTGCTGTGTGGGCCCTTTGTTTTCCCGGCCTTCTCATTATCTGGGGAAAGAAAAGCATAAATTGGCTACTCTGCCGTCCCTGGGAGGTTAGACTCCAGGAGCTTCCTTTAAGTTCGAGGAGCTGGACATTTCCTCAGATCTGTGCCAAGGAAAGGGGAGGGGATGGAAGAAACAGCTAGAAGGGGGGGTACTGGCCAGAAGCTTGACCGCCGGCTGGGGCTTCATTATGCAATAACGCTTTCCCTGCCACACTCATAAGAACATAAGAGAGAACCCAATGTTGGAATCAGGCCAGTGGCCCATCCAGTCCAACGCTCTGTCACACAGTGGCCAAAAATACCAGGGGCCATCAGGAGGTCCAGCAGTGGGGCCAGGACACTAGACGCCCTCCCACTGTTGCCCCCCCCCCAAGCACAAAAAATACAGAGCATCCCTTGCCCCAGACCGAGAATTCCTATCTATACCTTGTGGCTAATAGCCACTGAGAGCCAGTTTGGTGAGCCAGTTTGGTGTAGTGGTTAAGTGCGCGGACTCTAATCTGGGAGAACCGGGTTTGATTCCCCACTCCTCCACTAGCACCTGCTGGATGACCTTGGGCAAGCCATAGTTCTGATAAGAGCTGTCCTTGAAAAAGAGCAGTTTCTGTCAGAGCTCTCTCAGCCCTGCCTACCTCACAGGGTGTCTGTTGTGGGGAGGGGAAGGGAAAGGAGTTTGTAAGCCGCTCTGAGACACCTTTGGGTAGTGAAGGGTGGGGTATAAATCCAATCTCTTCTTCTTCTTCTTCTTCACTGATGGACCTCTGCTCCAGATGCTTATTTAATTCCCTTTTGAAGCTGTCCATGCTTGTAGCTGCCACCACGTCCTCCTGTGGCAGTGAATTCCATGTGTTAATCACTCTTTGGGTGAAGAAGGACTTCCTTTTATCTGTTCTAACCTGACCGCTCAGCAACTTCATGGAGTGCCCACGAGTTCTTGTGTTGTGAGAAAGGGAGAAAAGTGCCTCTTTCTCAACCTGCTCTGTCCCATGCATAATCTTATACACCTCGATCATGTCACCCCTCAGCCGCCGTTTCTCCAAGCTAAAGAGCCCCAAGCTCTTTAACTTTTCTTCATAGGGAAAGTGTCCCAACCCTTTTTATCATTCTAATTGCCCCTTTTTGCACTTTTCCCAAGGCTATAATGTCCTTTCTAAGGTGTGGTGACCAGAACTGTGCACAGTACTCCAGATGAGGTCGCACCGTTCTACCAATACTAAGCTGAAGCACTCTTGAAACCTCCTTTTTCCCCCGATGCTTGTTGTGGACCACAAAAGATGGACAGAAAGGAGCCAGCCATTCTCCAGAACCACAGGCGATCAAACAAGTGTCCAGTATACATTCCTTTCTGTTTGTATTGTAAACATCCCACCTAGGGTTGCCAGCTTCCAGGTGGGGCCTGGAGATCCCCAGGAATTACAACTTATCACCAGGGTAGGGTTGCCATGTTTCCCCCAGCCACCGGTGGGAAAGTTATCTGGTTGCCAGATTCCAGGTGGGACCCGGGGATCAGTTCCCCTGGAGAAAATGAATGCTTTGGGGGGGGACTCAGTGGCATTGCACCCCACTGAGGTCCCTGTGTCCCCCCCCCAGGCTCCACCTCCAAATCTCCAAGGGGCTTGCAGCCTAGATCTGGCAACTATACCTCCCCATCCCCAGTCGGTCACCAGGGGGGATCTGGCAACCCTATACCAGATCCAGGCTGGGTGTCAGAGCCCCTGGAGAAATCAGTTCCCAATAACAGTCACTCAGAAGAAATAAAGTTTATTGAGACATTGATAGGATCCAGACTCATAATGTTCTTTGTTAGAACTGAGGTTAAGTGCTCGAAGCCAGCAATTATAGCATAATCAAATAAGACATTAGTGGCTCTTGGCCAATCGCCTCTAAGCTAAAAGCCCACCAAATTAATGCCCCAAAACTCCCAGGGGAAAGAGGATACTAAAGACAGTGCAGGTCTCAAGGTCACATGGCTACACCAGACAGATAGTGACCAGAATCGAAAGTATACATTCCAGTTCACACACCCCACCTCTCCATGGCAACCAAGCTCCAGACAGGCACTTTGGTTGACACTGGGAAAACTCCTAGAGATGTGGGGATGGAGCCAGGGGGAACAGTGGGGTGCAACGCCACAGAGTCCACCTTCCAAAGCATCTATTTTTCTCCAAATTTCAACTGAATAACAAACATATAATAAAATGGTCCATGATCAATAAATACCAGAGTGTAAGTTTTAGACAACACTCACTAGCAGTGCTGGTCAGTTAGAGCATTTCACAAGCTCTGTTTGTTTGGAGGGAGGGGTTGATTCACGTCTATATCAAAGACGGGCTGCATTTTCCCTCGGGGAACCACTCTTAATGGCTTTGGGGACCCTACAGTGGGTGGAAAGGTGGCATTAAACGTTCTCAATACAGAAATGACCTGGCTTATCAGAACAGAAGTGGCAATCAATACTTTATTTCTTTCCTCTGCAGGGCAAACTGTAACTCCACAGGAAGAGTTAATACACATCCCCAGCCAGTTTGGTGTAGTACTTAAGTGTGCAGACTCTAATCTGGGAGAACCAGGTTTAATTCCCCACTCCTCCACTTCCAGCTGCTGGATGACCTTGGGTCAGTCACAAGTTCTCTCAGAGCTGTTCTCTCAAGAGCAGTCCTCAAAAGAGCTCTCTCAGCCCCACCTACCTAACAGGGTGTCTGTTATGGGGAGGGGAAGGGAAAGGAGATTGTACGCCACTCTGAGACTCCGAGTGAAGGGTGGGGTATAAATCTAATCTCTTCTCTTTTCTTCATACTGTTCAGCCTCTTTACACCCCCTCTTCCACCCGGACACACTGCATTTGCCTTTATAAAGTATTTTTGGAGATCTTTATCATTGGCCCTTTCTGCACCTGTATTTTGCCTCAGCATCTGAGTGCATCCTATTCTTCTATTCTGCATTCCCTCCTGCTTTCACTTCCAGTTTGTATCAGGGCTTTTCCTTGCTTCTGCATTTGTTTTACAGGAATCTGCATTCAGATCGCTTCCAGCACACTGTTGCCCCGCAGTTACCAAAACTCCTTTTGCTGCTATTCTTTGTTCTTATCTGCTTTCAAATCGCTAATCATCTCTAAAGTAGAATTGTTGCTGCGGGTATTTAAGTGTTGCCCACTGCCCTCCCCCATTTCCACCTTTCTCTTTTTAAATTTATTTATTTATTTATTTATTTTTGACATTTTTTTTACCCTGCCCTCCTTTCTCCCTCCCCGTTCTATTTTCTTTCACACCTTCTCCAAAGACAAAAGAGGATGTGTCTTCCCTGCTCAGGCAAACTTTTAAAAAGCCAGAGACAGCATAAGAAGGAATCAGTAAATATAAAGGACTAGGGGATTCCCTGCTCCCAGATGTGTCAGTCTTAGATGTGTGAGCCTGGATTTCCTTCTCCCTTTAACTGTGGCAGGATGATTGCATAAATTTAAAACAAACCTTGGATGCCACCCACACAACATCACGTGACGTTTACATATTTATTAGGCAAAACATGCAGGTTTTCCTTGTAGACGCAGAATGCATGCAGGATACACAAATAAATGAAGTGTAGGGGGGGAAACCAGTGCAGAGGGAATGCGTGCGACCGCGAAATGAACCCTTAAGGCTTGATTCCTCAGACTCTCAAGAGCAAGCTTGTCCGTGCAGAAAGGGCCATTGCCTACCCGCATCCCATGCAGTTTTGACCTTAAGTATGTGGCTGCCACTTCTGTAAGCTCCCTTTCCACACTGTTCTAGTCATGCTAGATCAGAGGCCCCCAACAAGGTGCCCATCGGGCCCACAGACACTTTTCCCGATGCCTATCGAGTATTCTAAGAATGTGGGCGGGGCCGGGTGGGGATTTGGGCCAGCAAAGCTTCTGATTGGCCATTGGAGGTGTGGTGGGCTGTGCAGATCTTTTTTTAGCTGCTTCAGCAACCGCTGCCACCACAGCACAGGGATCTTCCCTGGGTTGCTGGGTGCGCACGCAAGAAAGCATCGTTCAACGGTACGTTGGTTTTAAAAGGCATCCTGTCAAACAGAAGAAGAAGAAGAAGAAGAGATTGGATTTATACCCCGCCCTTCACTTGGAGCCTCAGAGCGGCTTACAAACTCCTTTCCCTCCCCCTCCCCACAACAGACACCCTGTGAGGTGGGTGGGGCTGAGAGAACTCTGACACAAACTGCTCTTTTTCAGGAACAGCTGTGCCAGAGCTTGTGACTGACCAAAGGTCACATCAGCAGGTGCAAGTGGAGGAGTGGGGAATCAAACCCGGTTCTCCCAGATTAGAGTCCGTGCACTTAACCACTACACCAAACTGGCTCTGCCTGAGATACTGAAGTGTTACTATTCGAGTGCAACATAATCTCACTCCCTGACACTTTGTCGTTAGGTCCTCCCCCTGCGTCAGCCATTTTGTGGTTGCAATTCACCACCCTGCTTCAGAACTCCAAAGGTGCCCACAGGTTCGAAAAGATTGTGGCGTCTAAGCTGTGGAGTCTTGTGAGCAAAAATTCTACATTGTGAGCTACTGGCATTAAAGTGGTGAGCGAGTGATTTGGCTGCTGCATAAATCAGTTTGCTCTGGAGCCATCCTTCCTGAGCGAAGATGAAAAATATGTGAGCCGAAGGCTAAGAAACTGTGAGGTAGCTCACACTAACTCAGCTTAGAGAGAACACTGCTCTGGACCAATACTCCCTCTAAGCTGTGGAGTCTTGTGAGCAAAAATTCTATTTTGTGAGCTACTGGCATTAAAGTGGTGAGCGAACAATTTGGCTACTGCATAAATTAGTTTGCTCTAGAGCCATCCTTCCTGAGCTAAGACAAAAAATGTGTGAGTTGGAGGCCAAAAAACTGTGAGCTAGCTCACACTAACTCAGCTTAGAGGGAATGCTGCTTCTGGACTAAAGGAGATCAGGTGGTGTTCAGTTGCAGCTAATTTATTGCTTTCATCAAAAGGACCCAGGAGCAGGGGTCATTTCCTGCAGGAGCGCACAAGAGCGGAGCTCCGGCAGTAAAGAGCCCAGGGGGCAGGCACATGCTACAAGCCACCCCCCCTGCTCCCAGCAGCCCTCAGTCAGAGCAAGAAGCAACCAGGTAAGTTGCAGAGCCCCCCCTAGCCCCCAGTCCAAAACAGTCCAGTGGCACCTTTAAGACCCAGTTTTATTCAGGTACAAGCTCTGCCTCCTCTGTGAGGGCAGATCTGCACATCCCCCCCCCTCAATAGCCAGCAATCCAAAACGGTCCAGTGGAGCCTGAGCAGTGGGTGTTTCCTTCTGACACACTTCCGGTGATGTCAGGGGGTGTGGCCTATGCAAATGAGTTATGCAAATGAGTTATGCTAATGAGCTCCTGCGCCTCTTTTTCTATGGAATGACCCCTGCCCAGGAGGAGCTAGAAACAGCCTAGAAGCAGATACAGGCTGCTGCATCTGGGCTGCACAGAACTCTCCCCATGATCTTCCAGACACTTCCCCCCCCCTAATAAATGGCTCCTTGTTGACTGTTTCCCCGTTGCTTGTAGATTCAGTTGGGTCGCCGTGTTGGTCTGAAGCAACAGATCAAAGTTTGAGTCCAGGGGCACATTTAAGACCAACAAAGGTTTGTTCTGGGCATTAGCTTTCGTGTGAACACATGCTTATACGAAAACTTATACCCAGAATTCAACTTTGGCCCCATTCACATGGAGACGTTGCCGCACTAAAGATACAAATGTCAGGCTGATTTTCGGGGAACGATCACACCGCAACATCTGGGAAGCGTAGCGCGCATGTGGTCAACCCATGGCGTCCTGCCGAAGATGCGGAGTTAAAAAGTACCAAGGAAAATGCACTAGTATCCGGGAAATGCGGGGCAGGGGTGGGCGTCTGAGTGCGGGAGCGCTAGTATCCCGTGGCATCCGGTGCCCGTCCACATCCCGTCGCAAAATGAATGTTTTTCATAAGCGCATGCGCACAAACATGTAACTGAAAACAGTGCTGCTCCGCGGAACTGCACAAGCACACAAACGTGAAACACTTGCCATGCCGCTTCTTTGCCACGCTCCAGCATCACCGTGTGATCGCCAGCTAACAGCCTAAGCGCGAAGCCTCGGTGGACTGTGTGATCGGACTATCGCGCTTTATTTTGCTCCGGGGCGAACAGCCATGCCTCCCCCCCCCCCCCCCGCGACCTCTGGCCCTTGTGACCAGGGCCTTTGTTGGTCTTAAAGGTATTGAGGTTAACTGATGTGGTTAGTCCAGTCACCATTAGTTAGGAGAGTGCTTAAATAAAGCTACAAATGCAGCAGCATCACTTTCACCAGGTTACTCAGCTTACAAAGCTACACAGAGCCACGTTGCAAGTTTAGAAGAGAAATACTCCTCTCTTTATTTGAGAAGTACACTTTGGATAGGAAAGAGTAAGGACATGATAGCGTACTAACTTACTAGCTAAAGGATGGAGGCGGATGGCAAGAGACCCATCTGCCTCATGGTGCCAAGAGAGGACCACATCTCTCTCTCTTAGTGCATGCAGGGAGAGAGCACGTCTTCATTCAGAGTCAGAGGGAAGCAGGCAAGGGGAATTGATCCCTGAGAACACAATCTGAATTTCAAAGAGAACAGTGGCAGAAGAGTAGATACAGGAAGAAAGGTCAGTGTGCCTATCTAGCTATCTAGCCTCTCTTGCCACTCAGTCTGGAGGTCTGGGGCAGGGGACATAACGTCTAGAACCTCCAACAAAAGGTGCCCCGGGACTCAAACTTCGTTCTGTTGCTCGTGCCATTCCAACAATCCCATATTTTCTTCCAACGCCAACACTTCCTGTATTCCCATAAGCAGGGGTCATTTTGTAGAAAAAGAGGTGCAGGTGCTCATTAGCATAACTCATTAGCATAACTTATTTGCATATGCCACACCCCCTGACATCACCAGAAGTGTGTCAGAAGGAAACACCCACTGCTCAGGCTCCACTAGACTGTTTTGGATTGCTATCTATTGGGGGGGGGACATGCAGATCTGTCCTCGCAGAGGAGGGAGAGCTTGTACCTAAATAAAACTTGGTCTAAAAGGCACCACTGGACTGTTTTGGACCGGGGGGGCAGGGGGGGCTCTGCAGCTTACTTGGCTGCTTCTTGCTCTGACTGAGGGCTGCTGGGAGCGGGGGGGTGGGGTTTGTTGCATGTGCCCACCCCCTGGGCTCTTTACTGCCGGAGCTCCGCTCTTGTGCACTCCTGCAGGAAATTACCCCTGCCCGTAAGCAATCACATCATCTTCCCCTCTATTTAGACCACCCACAGATGCGTCCCCCCGGCTTTAGTCGTCATCTTTTGAAAAGAGCAGATCGAAGATCTGGAGAGGCCGACGCTCACCTGACACAAGAGACGGCAGCGATAAATAATTAACGATACAAATAAAGGGAAAAATGGATCAATGATCGCCTCTCAAGCAATGCTCCATCAAACAGACGTGCTCGGTGGCAATCGTGAAAGGTGGTTTTTTTTTGATTGAATAAAATGGAGAGATGTCGACAACTGAATAACAAAAAAAAATATTACAAAATGGTCTGTGGTCAATAAATACAAGAGAAATGACAAGTGAAGGACTGTGCAATGGGGGAAATCCATTCATTTACACAAGTTACAAATGGGAACCAAACTCGAATAACAGCTTCTGGCTTACCCTTTCCTAGATTGTACTAATATTTGATCGGTCTTTTTAAAAATTATATCTCACACTTTATCAAGCTGTTGAGCCACAGAAGATCATCCCAAGAGTCCTGCGGGATCAAACCAGTGTTCCATCTAGTCCAGCTAGGGTCGCCAACGTCCAGGTGTCCAAAGCTTTTACTTTGCTACGCTTTGAGGTCCTACCTTCTGCTGTTTTGGAAGGTAAATATAAGAGGACACCATATGAAAATTCTTTATGCCCCTGTGGAGATGGGAGTGTTGAGTCGCTTGTGCATGTAGTCATAAGAACATCAGAGAAGCCAAAGTTGGAATCAGACCAATGGCCAATCCAGTCCAACACTCTGTCACACAGTGGCCAAAAATACCAGGTGCCATCAGGAGGTTCAGCTGTGGGGGCAGGACACTAGGAGCCCTCCCACTGTTGCCCCCCCCCCAAGCACCAAGAAGACAGAGCATCCCTTGCCCCAGACCGAGAGTCCCTATCTATATCTTGTGGCTAATAGCCACTGATGGACCTCTGCTCCATATGCTTATCTAATTCCCTCTTGAAGCTGTCATAAGAACATAAGAGAAGCCAATGTTGGATCAGGCCAATGGCCCATCCAGTCCAACACTCTGTCACACAGTGGCCAAAAAGACCAGGTGCCATCAGGAGGTCCAGCAGTGGGGCCAGGACACTAGAAGCCCTCCCACTGTTGGCCCCCCCAAGCACCACTGTTGCCCCCCCCAAGCACCAAGAAGACAGAGCAACCCTTGCCCCAGACCAAGAGTTTAGCTCTCGAAACGGGAGAAGTGTTAACGGAACTCTCTTTCAAAAATAAGGATTTTAATTGTTCCACTATTCTCTCATAAAGTGGGATCGCATCAGCTTCGCCCCCTAATTGGTCAAAGCCCTTTGGAAGTACCTCCATACTTAGTTTCTGGACTTTTGTAGTCCATTTGGGTCTCCTATGCAGTGGGACATTCCCATCAAGAGTGTCCAAAGCCCTGGTTATTTCTTTCGGGCCACCAAGAGTGACCCTCAGTGGCTTATGGTCACTGTGTATGGACTCAATCACCTCAAGAGAGAGAATTTGCTCCAACAAATCCCCCGAAACTACCACAAAATCTATAGTACTTCTTCTCAGGCCAGAGAAATGGGTATAATTCCCCTCTGAAGCGTCCCACCTTGAGCCATTCAGCACCAGTAAATTAAACATTGAGAGGGTCTCCAAAAATCTCCTACCAGATCTATTGATGACAGGGTCCTGGAGAATTCGTCCTATCGCTAGGATATTCCCGTCAGGACACCCTCCATCCTCCTGATCCGGAGT